>NC_134358.1:307921171-308208006 GCF_048569485.1 Anomaloglossus baeobatrachus
ACTTTGGTTTATCCAGTTGTCGGTGTCAGCATACTGGACTGAGTGACCCCTTTGCATTCAACGGCACTCCCCTACCATCACCGAGCCCCGGGGTATCCACCCTACCCGTGAAGAGTCACAACACCAGGCTGCCCCATTCTATCATCCCCAGGTACTCCCAACTGCAGCGGTGGTACTCCTAATTACCACATACAAAGAGTGGCGTCACGAACTCTATAATCCCTTGTAAATACCCCCTTTTATTTGAGTGGCCGCACGACCCCCGGGTCCGGAGACCCTCAAGCCACCGCGGATCCGAATCCGAGCAGCCCGGCTGCTGGCACGGGGGCGGCACACCAGTCTCGCCAGTCAGATGGGCCTTGTCATCCTAATCCTGGGGGTTGGCCCTTGGCCCCAGGGTTTGCCGATTTAAAGGACACCTGCGTGCAAAATGGCTGGACTTGTTGCAACGACGGCAGATGAGTTGTCCATATGAGTTGTAGTGGTTGCTGCTCCTCCCTCTGGATGATGGGATTTTCCTTCCTTGCATCCATGGGACATCCTGTTAGCAGTCGGCTAGCTGGAACTTCTCCAACGGCTAGGATTCCGGCTGGATCTGCATTACTTTCAAAATTATAGCAACGTCTTTACTCAGCTGCTGTTGTGTCACCCCCGTGCCAGCAGCCGGCACTGCTCGGATCCGGACCCACTGCGTGGCTCAAGGGATCCTCCGGACCCGGGAGTCACGCGGACACGCCGAATGAAAAGGGGGACGTAGTTGTACGGTATTGACCATATTTGGTTTGTGACGCCACCCACGGTGTGTGGTGAAGTGGGACACCACCGCTGCTGTTGTGGAATACCCAGGGGAGATGTAATGGCAGCCGGATGTTAACCCCTCCGTGAGTAGGGATGGTTGCCCCGGGGCCCAGTGTCTCTATGCAGGATATGGCAATGGCAGGGGCTTGCGTGCCCGGATGTACCAGGGGATGTTTGGTTACTCACAAGTAAATGAATCACACAAGTCTTTTGGTAAACCAAGGTGCTGGTGGCCGGCCGACGTGGCCGGTTGTACTCTCATCCTCCACCCGGGCTGGTGGTTGCCGTCTCTTCCTCTGCACTGGTTGTGGTTGTGTGTTTGGACTTCCCAGTATGGAACACGGGAGTCCACTCCTGGCTTGCTGTGTGCCTGAGGAACCGTGCCCGCTGACGCTGACTCGTGGGATCTATGGTCCCTGGCGGTTGCCCTATCCCTATCTGTGGGTGGTTGTCTGCTTTTGGGGCTTTGGTTGGGACAGGACCTGTAATCCTGCTCTCAATCGGTTTATTAGCTAGGCCGTTGGTTCCAGTCCTGGCTTCAGGGTCCGAGTACCCCCTCTGTGCATGATTTCCGGTCGGGTCTCCGGTGTCAGTACCGGTGGGCTCCAACCCTGCTCCGGTCCTCCTCGGATGTGCCGAACCATCTTCCCGTCTCCTGCTGACGGAGACCACCGTCTGCCACCTAGCCAAGATACCAGGGCTCCGACCCTGGCACCGTTCAACTTGGACTTCTCTGCTGGAGCTACACCTAGCTTCAGCCCACACTCCTCTCAACTTGAACTACAAAACTCATCTGTTTCAGGCTGAACTGCTTGTTTTCCTGCCCCGGGCTGTCTAGACCCCTAGGTGGGCGTTTCCTAACCGGTCCCGCCCACTGGTGTGCCTGTCTTGCCCTGAAGGGGGGTGGCTAGGGTTTCAGGTCGGCTGTGTGTAACTTAGGTTAGGGAAGGTGTTATGCAAGGGTCTATTGTGTGACTAGCTGGTTTTGCCAGGGCGTCACACTGTACCTGGGAACACAAGTCAGTTGGAGCACTAGGGGGCACAGCCTGATCATTAGCTGTGGCAATAGTGGAGGACGGGGATTCCATCCTCGCAGACGAGGTGCTGGCTTGCCAGGACTGGAAACAGAGTCTGTGGTTGTAGGGGATTGCAGAGATTTTATGGCTCAGTCTTTTAGAACATCAAAGTCCAAGTCTGAGTGTTCCAGGACCCACAGGTGAAGTTGTTTGCGGTCCTCCACGGATTGTAACCCCTGCAGGAATTGTTCAACTGTCATTTTGTTCCCTGCCAGATCACTGATGGAGTCTATGTGTTTCAAGGTGTATAACTGGGGAATGTCACTTTGGTGGCCATTACCCGTGTGACGCCCTGGCCTATCAGGTCGTCACAGGGTATTGTGCAATCTGCCCTTCTGCACAGTATCCAGTCCTCCTTGGTTACGGATCCTGGTCCTTTGGTGTTGCTAACAACTTAGCCATTCAAAATCCTAGGAACACTTTGCACCATACACACTAGACACACCATTGGGGGGCCTGAAGGGAATAGGGCCACCCATATGGGGGGTTGGAAGGGGAAGTTCCGTGAGTACTTCACCGGCAACTAACCACCTGGGCCCTCAGGTCACTGTTACACTCTTGACAGTCCTTCCTTTTTCTTTTACTGTCACCTCTTTACTACTGTCTGTCCACTGTCTGCCCCTCCCACCTGGTCGTCTAGTGGACTGGATTGGCTCCACCTCTAGGCGGCCATTCATTGGTCCGACCATAGCCCGGTACCATTCTATAGGGGATATTGGGGAAAAACAGGGATTACCTGGAGTGTTTGGTTGTTACTGGCACTGGTCTTCTGGGTCCCTAAGAGGTAGGCCCTGCATCCTGGTGGGGATGCAGTACCTTGTAGCTCCCTGATTACTTCAGGGGCGCTACATGTGCATATCGCCAACCTGAAGTCACATGACCAGCCAGTCTTGCCGCCATCACTGCAGAATCCTTACAGCATGTACTGTGAGAATACACAGAATGATTGAAGACTTTCATTCCAAACCTGGACAACCCATTTAATCCATTGTGGATATAGTCTTTTTACATTTTTTCTTCAGCATATAACAACTGTTTTTCCAACTATTGCCATTCGATCTGATTCCTTCTGTCGCGGGCGGAGGAGGGGACGCTGCGCTCACCACGCTCGGGTCCGGCGCTGCTGCTTCTTCGCTTGCTGCTCGGTGGTGGCTCGAGTGGTGGGCCGGATCCCGGGGGCTCGAGCGGCGCTCCTCGCCCGTGAGTGAAAAGGGGAATGGTTGTGGGGATTTATTGTCCGTGACGCCACCCACGGTTGTGGTGAGGTTGTGACACCACCGCTGCTCTGGACGGGGATCCCGGGAGCGATGACAGGGAGCAGCTTGGATGTTGTTTTTCCCCTCCGTGGGTAGGGGGGTTGGTTGTCCCGGGGCCCGGTGAGGGAAGGATGGCAGGTGGGTTACGGGACCTGGTGAGGTGCAGGGTCGCGGGGGCAGTCTCCGGTAAAACAAACGGCTGGATGGACGGGTCCCACAGACGGCTGCGGTGGTTCTTCTCCCGGTAGGTTGACGGTGACTGCCTTTCCCTGCACCTGTGTTGTGTTCTCGGTTCTGGTGGCTTCCCACCGGTAACCCGCTCCCCAGCTTGGATGGAGGCTGAGGGAGCCCCTTTTGCCCGCAGGCTTTGGCCCTCGGAACTGTAGCCTTGGCGGTGACTGTATTTCCCTTCACGGTTTGAGCTGTTGCCTTCAATCGGGTCTTGACTGCTGGGAAACCCTGGAGGTTCCCTTCGCTAACGGATTTGACCGGTTTTACGGCGACTCCAAGCCTGGTCGGGGTCCGTAGGCCCTGCCGAATGGTGCTGGCTTCTCTTCGCTCCCCGATCCGGTACCGGCAGGCCACCTCCCGTCCCCGGTCCTTACGGTTCATGTCAATCAGCCCCTCCTGCAGACGGTCACCACCGTCTGCCAACCTTGCTGTATGTGCCCGGGCCACGCACCCGGACATGGTCAGTCAAGTGCTGCTAAGATTAAAAAGCCTGTGGACAGGGCCGGTGGCTGTGTGTGAACAGTCACCAATAGCTAGACCAGTTTACAGATAGAACAACCAAAAAAGGGTGCACGGCCTGGTAGAGGCTAACCACCTGCCAAAAAAATTCAAAGAGAAGGAGCCTGCATGATTTCTATACTGTATTTGTTGAGAAATTAGAGATTTTTGGCAAAACATTGCAATATTTTGAGCCACCCCGCCAACGTCACGGCAAATCCCATGGGGCAGTCCTACACTAAATATTATATTTTGTTTGGGGTGCCATATGGCCTCACACATCAAATGCAATTTGTAGCTATTGGTGACTGTTCACACACAGCCACCGGCCCTGTCCACAGGCTTTTTAATCTTAGCAGCACTTGCCTGGGCCTGTCCCGCCCACAGCTGTGACTCAGTCACAGGTACGGGAATGAAAAGCACCAGGTAAGTGCTGCCTCAAGCAGTTCTGCATTTGATGTGTGAGGCCATATGGCACCCCAAACAAAATATAATATTTAGTGTAGGACTGCCCCATGGGATTTGCCGTGACGTTGGCGGGGTGGCTCAAAATATTCCAATGTTTTGCCAAAAATCTCTAATTTATCAACAAATACAGTATAGAAATCGTGCTGGCTCCTTCTCTTTGAATTATACACTAATACTAACACATAATACATTATTGGTGAGTATATGTAGTCATTGAATATACAATAGCACAGAAATTTTCAACAATAGTGGTGGGAGAATGTCGTCTTTGCAGCTTCCTCAAGATCTAATTTTCTCTGAAACATCTTCTGATTTTAGTACTGACAAGTTTGGTTGTTCATTCTCTGTCCATGTAAGTCCATCTCTCCCGTCTGAATGAAATGAATTACTAAAAGGTGCAAGTTGGAAATCCCCAGCAGGGCCGGCTCCAGGTTTTTGTGGGCCCCGGGCGGAAGAGTCCCAGTGGGCCCCATAAACACGCAGACACACACACATACACAGATACATACACGCACATATACATATTTAAAGACAAACTCACAAAAATACATATAAACAGACAAATCTATACAGTCATATACACTGACATACATAGATACACATCATACATGCATACATACATACATAGACACACACTGCTATGCTGCATACATACATATAGACAGACACACACATACTGCTCTGCTACATACATACATACATACAGACACACACACACACTGCTCTGCATGCATACATACATATAGACAGACACACACACACTGCTCTGCTACATACATACATATAGACAGACACACACATACTGCTCTGCTGCATGCATACATACATACAGACACACACACACTGCTCTGCTGCATACATACATACATACAGACACACATATACTGCTCTGCTGCATGCATACATACATACAGACACACACATACTGCTCTGCTGCATACATACATATAGACACACACACATACTGCTCTGCATGCATACATACATACATACAGACAGACACGCATACTGCTCTGCTGCATACATACATGCATACATACAGACACGCATACTGCTCTGCTGCATACATACATGCATACACGCATACTGCTTAGCATGCATACGAACAGACACGCATACTGCTCTGCTGCATACATACAGACACGCATACTGCTCTGCTGCATACATACATGCATACATACAGACAGACACGCATATTGCTCTGCTGCATATATATATATATACATACATACAGACACGCATACTACTCTGCTGCATATATACATACATACATACAGACACGCATACTGCTCTGCTGCATATATACATACATACATACATACAGACACGCATACTGCTCTGCTGCATATATACATACATACAGACATGCATATTGCTCTGCTGCATATATACATACATACATACAGACACGCATACTGCTCTGCTGCATGCATACATACATACAAACACACACCTTGCTCTGCGGGGCCCACACACGCACGGGGGGACAGGGAGGGGCGGGGAGGGAGTGATGTCCCACATACTGATCAGGTCACGGTGCAGATGGGGCCCACACAGCGCTGGAGGGAAGCGATGTGCTGGGGGTCGCTGGCTGGCACTGTGACTCTTTCATCTGTGCGACCGAGCAGGACGCCGGGCGGTAGCTCCGCCCACAGATGATGCTCAATGCAGGAGAACACAGTGAACGCTGTGGTCTGCGGGCCTTAAAGGGCCGGCAGCCACAGTTTCCACTGCCAAGGACTGCTGTCCCCGGAACTCGGCCCGGGGGCAGCAGAACTGACGAGGCCGAGTGGGCCCCCCCCAGCTCTCCAGGGCCCCGGCATTTGCCCGGGTATGCCGCCTGCTGACGCCGGCCCTGATCCCCAGTATGAGGTTTTAGCAGCGTGACTATATGAACTGTTCAGTTCATGGCTGGATTGATTGTGAACTGACAAAATAGAATGGGAGAAACAACTTGACAGCAGCCTCTCTATGCCATTTCTCATCTAAGCATGTGTGAACAGTTAGGGTTTTCTAGGAAATTGTTTAGATGAAGTATCATAAAGAACCTATTAAGTGTGACACATTTGCAATAATAGGAGACATCTGGAAGTGGCTGGCAAATATGTCTTCACAGTAAGGAACAAATTATCATATACACTGCACTTGTTTGATAAGTATACTGGCATTAAGGCCTAAAACACACTTCCGCAAAAAAAACGTACGTGTCTTACGGTCCGTTTTTCGGGTCCGTGTTCCGTTTTTTTGGGGCGTTTCTCCGGTATGTATGGCATCCGTGTGATGGCGTATGCGAGCCGTGTGTGCGTGTGGAATGTCCGTATTGACAAAAAATACGTACGTGTGCTGCCGTGTGCTGTCCGTTTTTAAAGGCTTGCATTCTTACCCAATTAACGATTTTAATCATTCATCATGAGATCCTGGTGTTGTTGTTTGCTTTCAATTGATCTGATAGATTGTAAACAAGTGTTTCAGATTTTGTGATGAAAAACGGACACGGACGATACGTGCTGAACACGGACATACTCCGTGTGCGGTCCGTGCAGGCACGGACCCATAGACTAAAGCGGGTCCGTGCCTGCGTGCTGCCGGCAAAAAACGGACATGTCGTCCGTGTAGAAAAGCGCACACACGTACTTACCACACGGACACACGTTCCGTGTGATTTTCCGTGTGTGTGCCATCTACCATTGAATAACATGGGTCTCCGTGTCTCCGTGTCTCCGGTACGTGCAAATACGTACCGCACACGTACAAATTAAACGGATGTGTGTTGCGGGTCTAATGTAGAGAATGTAGAGAATAATCAAATCAGAAATAAAATACTTTATCATAAATTGGCCAAAAAGTTATAATTTCTGTATAATGTTCCATAGATGCTAATAAGCACCATATACAGCAATAGTGAAAACTAATTACTAATTATTTTGTTACATATGCACCTTTGTGGCTGTAAGGGTTTTCTCCATCTCTTTCTTTTTTATCTGAGATGGGAATATCTCCGTCCAGGCGCCGGCCATGGGGAATATACAAACAACCAAGGATCATTCACACCAATGTATGAGATTTAAGTTAGGCAGGCTTTACACGCTGCGACATCGCTAGCAATTGCTAGCGATTTCGAGCGCGATAACACCCGCCCCCGTCGTACATGCGATATCTGGTGATCGCTTTGTGGCGCCCTGGCCTAGCCAGGTCGTCACAGATAACACACAAACACCCCCCCACCCCCATTAGACAGGGACAACAGCCAAACACAAAACCCTTGTTGCCTTCCTCCAGTGACTAATGTCCACACCAGGTGGGGCGGAGCTAAGCGGTTGGCTCCACCCACCGAGGAGTTCACAGGCCTGGAGGCGGGAAAAGTGACAGTTGAGTCCAGGAGGTGGAAGTGAGAGGAGTAAACACTTGGGTGTCTGGGTTTGTGGCCCAGGCACTGACAGCAAGGTTGGCAGACGGTGGTGGCCGTCTGCAGGAGTAGTGGAGCAACGCGGAACCGTAGGACCGGGGTCGGGCGACGGCCCGCCGATACCGACCGGTGAGCGAAGTGAAGCCAGCACACACAGGCAGGGCCATTGTACCCCGACCAGGCTTAGAGCCTCCGACAATAGTCAGATCCGAATGTGACTGGAACCCCAGGGGTTTCACAACAGCAAAAGTCCCGATTGAAGGCAACCGCCCACACCGTGAGGGTATATAGCTAACGGTATATAGCTAACATCTAAGGCTAGAGACCCAAGGGCCAGCGCCTTCGGGCAAACGGGCTCCTCCGGTACCCATACACCGGGAATGGACTACCGTTGGGGATCCATCGTAGTCAACAAGTACATCAAGGTGCAGGGAAAGACAGCCGCCATCACCTGTCCGGGGAGAGAGACTCTGCAGCCGGATACGGGACCCGTCCATCCAGCCGTTTGGTTTACCGAGGACTTTGTGCATCTCTTGCTGAGTGCGTACACCCATGCCATCCGGCACCGCGCCGCGCTGGCCCTGCACCTCACCAACTCTGCCCCCCCGTCTCACCACCGGGCCCCGGGACCACCGACCCCTACCCATGGAGGGGGGAAAACAACATCCCAGCTGCTCCCTACCATCGCTCCCGGGATCCTTGTCATCAGCAGCGGTGGTGCCCATCTTCACCACGACTCGTGGGTGGCGTCACGGACTAAATCCCCCAAACCGACCACCCCTTTCACTCACGGGCGAGGAGCGCCGCTCGAGCCCCCGGATCCGGCCCACCGCTCGAGCCACCGAGCGGCCGCAGCAGTGCCGGACCCGAGCGTTAGCGAGAGCGCAGCGGCGTCCTCCCCGCCCGCGACAGCTGCCGTAGCGAACATTATCGCTACGGCAGCGTCACACGCACATACCTGCTCTGCGACGTCGCTGTGACCGGTGAACCGCCTCCTTTCTAAGGGGGCGGTTCGTTCAGCGTCACAGCAACGTCACAGCAGCGTCACTGAACCGCCGCCCAATAGAAAAGGAGGGGAGGAGATGAGCGGCCGGAACATCCCGCCCACCTTCTTCCTTCCTCCTTTTCTGGTGGACAGAGGTAAGGAGATATTTGTCGCTCCAGCGGCGTCACACACAGCGATGTGTGCTGCCGCAGGAACGACAAACAACATTGTACCTGCAGCAGCACCAATATTATGGAAATGAACGACGTGTCAACGAGCAAAGATTTTGCACGTTTTTGCACTCGTTGATCGTTGCTCATTTGTGTTACATGCTGCGATGTCGCTACCGGCGCCGAATGTGCGTCACTAACGACGTGACCCCCAATGATATATCGGCAGCGATGTCGCAGCATGTAAAGTACCTCTTAATTGCAACCAAAGAAGGTCATCCATAGACTTTTGTAGGGCATTACATTATACCCAAATGCTTCTGATACACATGGACTATTTTTGCCATACTGTATAGGCATATAGTCTATGAATTCTGGACAATAGCCTGGTTTGCTTCATCAGATGTTGTATTGAGGGAGCCTCTTTTCCTCTATAAGCATCTTAAAGGAACCTGTCACGTGGAAAAATGCTATTGACCTGCAGATATGGGGCTAGTCTGCAGTTTAATAGCGTTCTGAACCTACCTGGCGCCTGCACAGTAAACCACGCTGTTGGTAGGAAATTAATTTAATCCTCCCAGCAGAGTTCTGGTCTCAGTCATTGGTTCAGTCACCGCTCTCTGTATGGAGAACTGTGACCATGCCTCTGCCATTGACTGACTACCGCTCAGCATTATTAGCAGCTGCCAGTCAGTGCAGGGGCCATGGTTACAGTTGCAGCTCTCCATACACAGAGCAGTGACTCAACCTGCAATGGCGCTGCCCCTGTGACTGAAACTCGAACGCTGATGGCAGGATTAAAATTAATTTCCTCAGGGTAGTCGTGTTTAATGTGCAGGCGCCGGGCAGTATCAAAATGCTATTCACCTGCAGATTAACCCCATATCTGCAGCTTAATAGCATTTTTCCACGTGATAGGTTCCCTTTAAACAGCCTCCTGCAAGGCCTAACACTAGGGAATCTGGGACACTGTAAACAATGTGTGGCGCCCCAGGACCTGGTCACCACAACAGCATTGCCCTCCCAAAGTGTTAATGCTGAGCCTGGAGGTAATTGGGAGATCTATTGGCCAGTAAGTTAACACCCAACACAGTTCTCCCTCCGGCCAGCAGGGGGAGCTCTGAACCTGGAACTTCAGGGAGCATTCCTTAAGTCTGGCTGAAGGGAGGAAGTAGTGGTTAGTCTGGAGACAGGAGTGAAAGAGGACAGACGCAGAGTAGTGCTGCCTTGTGAAACTGGGGCCTAGAGCTGGGATAGCTTGGCCCAGTGAAGCAAGGGGAGCAGCGAGGCACAGCAGAGACTCGGACATCGGAGTCTGTAGTTGCCAGGGCATAAAATCCATCCCTGGTAGCTGAATCCGGAGGGCAGGAGAGCTGCAAGCCCCCTGGCCCAGAAAGTAAACTGAGGGTACAGATGCATCCCAAGGGCCCGGTGTGGACTCCAGCAGAGAAGCACCAGAGAGGGCCTGCGCAGTCTACCCCACAGAAAAAGAGACGAACCACCAGTCCCAGCAGCAGGAGGGCAATTGCAAACCCAAAGTGCAGTGTCCTAAAACAACAAAGAAAGATTAAGGAGTAGGCCTCATACTCAACTGGCCAAAGATCACCCCAGGCACTTCCAGGCCGGCCGGATCATCTGTACCATCTGTGACGGTCTCCCTGGACTAAACTTCTGCCGAGTAAAAGAGGAGAAGGTAAAGAGACTACCGTTTGTGCCTGTTTCTTTCATTGCTTGTCGGCCCTGCACCGTGTTAGTCACACAACACCATAGACTTCCACGAGCACCAACTGTGTCCCGGGGCACCGCTCCACCTGTGGGGAGCAGTACCACCATTGCTGCCACTTCATCACCCCGGAGGCCTTACACAGCAGCGGCGGCTCAACAGCCGCAGACCACAGGTGGCGTCACAAACACAACCATTAACAAGCAAGCCACATATTCTACTGACACCCACCAGGGCCACCGAGCCGGGCCCAGCCACCACTGACTACCACCGGGCTAGTCCAGCCCGGCACCGGGTGTCCCATAGCCCTGGGGTGGGCGAGTCAACTTTGGCGTCACGAACAGGATTTCGTGCCCGGTCCCACCGGGTACTGTGCGCCTGAAGAATTGTACTTAAAAGACTGTGTTACTACGTGTTTCATTGTTTGAAAACTGCCGCCGCCATTAGCCTCGCTGAGCGCAGGAAGAAGGGGGGCGTGCCTGACAAAGAGCGCGAAGGGAGCGCGCCATCAGAGCAGAGCGCTGTTAACCCCGCGCGACCCAGAAGAAAATTTGAAAAGTGAACGGAGCCTGGTAAGGTTCACTAAGGGGGAGGAAGATGTCCGACTCAGAGGGAGAGCAGGTGGCTGCCATCGCCCAAGGCGCCGCAGCACCGGCCGAAGCAGTCCCAGTTGCCGTCGCCCCAGCCCCCACTGTAGCGCCGGTAATGCCGATCACCATGCCGTACATACCGGGAGCAGAATGGCTGCCGCAGTACTCCGGGGAGTCCCATACCTTGAGTGACTTCAGAGAAAGCCTGCACAGCTTATTCCGGGTGTATCCGCTGACTGAGAGCCAGAAGGTGGGCATAGTAATGGGACAGCTAGCCGGCGCAGCCCAGCGTGAAGCGAAGTCCTGGCCTGATACAGATAAAGGGACAGCAGCTCAGATACTGGCCAAGCTAAAGAGTACTTTTGACACCCACACCGCAGCAGAGATAAAGATGAGATTCTTTGGGTGCAAGCAGCGGGCCACAGACAGCATAAGGGACTATGCCTTAAACCTGCAAGAGGCCCTGAAAGCAGTTAAACAGGTGGACCCAGAGAGTGTACGTGAAGAAGACAAACTCCTAACTGAGCAGTTCATAGAGGGGCTCCTGTCAGATGCCCACAGGACCCAGCTGCGTATCCTGGTCCTGCAGAACCCTGCTCTGGACTTTGCAAAGTTTAAGGACCAGGCCATCAGGGTACTGAGAGAATCTACACCGAATGACCCAGTACCCCTCCGGCCTCTTGCTATCACGTACCCCGGGGTGGTGCCTGCAACGCGAGCCACTGCAGGGGCTGAAGCGCAGTCCCTGGATAAGGATCCCACTGCAGAGCTCAGACAGCAGTTCCAGGAGCTGACCAAGACTGTGGCTGCCCTTGCCAAGACCGTGCAGTCTCTACAAATGACCCCCTCGCCTGCAAAAATCGAGTTGGCCTCCAGCCCAGATGACGTCCCATGGATGCAACAGAGGAGGATTCCGCCGACCCGAGGCAGAGACACAGACCGGTATGATTCAACAGGACAACCGATCTGCCGCCGCTGCAGCCAGGCGGGCCACATTGCACGACGCTGTCCTTTAAATGGGCTGAGCCTGGGGCCAGGAGCCAACCCCCAGGTGTAAGGAAGCCCGGCTCAAACCCCAGCCGCAGCAAGTATGTGGGAGGACGACCGGTCCTTCCCATTGTGCTGGATGGGATCCCTTTGAATGCACTCCTGGATACGGGGTCCCAGGTAACAACCATCCCCCACAAACTGTACAAAAGATATTGGGCTGATTCAGACATTGACCATGGCCCAGATGATGATTTAACAATTGTGGCCAGTAATGGTCAGCCCTTACCTCAAATTGGGTACAAAGAAGTAACCATTAAAGTGGGGCGGGTGGAATTGCCATGTCAGGGGATGATAATTGTAGATATTGATCGCAAAGAATCTGACCCACTGCTAACCATTGGTACAAATGTGATAGAAAATTGTATTGCCGAAGTGATAATTTTGTTGCAACAGGCGTCTGAAACTGCCAGCTCCGGGCAGCAGCGTGCCCTACAGAGGGAGATCAGAGCCCTGATGAGGAGGCAGCAGGTAGAGCTGGCCGGAGGAGAAATTGGCAGTGTGAGGGTAAGTGACCCCCTCCCCATTGCAATACCCCCAAGAAGTGAAATGTTGATATGGTGTCGGGCAGCAATAGGCCTCAAAGGTCAGGATTACCATGCCTTGGTAGAACCGGTGTATTCATACAGTAGGCCTGGAGTCCTGATAGCCAGAGGGGTAGCGGACGTCCGAAAGGGGAGAGTGCCCGTCCGTGTCTTGAATTGTGGGGAGGAGGAGGCCAAATTGCCCCGGTACGCCACTGTAGCAAAACTGTACACTGTCGGCAACAATACCATTAAAGCAGTGGAACCCTTGATCCCATCCGACCAGGCGGAAGACAATGGCTCCAAGGGGTAGCTGGAAGACTGGTGCCAAAAATTACATGTAGGCACCGACTCCACCCCCTCGCACCAAAAGCATGGGGTTTACCGGGTGGTACAGGAGTACGAGCGGGTCTTCAGCAAACACCCCCTAGATTTTGTGCAGGTGAAAGGGGTTAAACATCAAATCCCCACGGGTGATCATCATCCCTTTAAAGAGAGATACCGCCCTGTACCCCCCGCACAGTATCAGTGTGCCAAGGAAATGTTACGAGAAATGAAGGAGGCTGGGGTTATCAGAGATAGTTGTAGCCCCTGGGCAGCTCCACTAGTGCTCGTAAAGAAAAAAGATGGTACAATGAGAATGTGTGTAGATTACAGGCAAATTAACCGCATTACACATAAAGATGCTTATCCACTGCCCAGAATAGAGGAGTCACTAACAGCCTTAAAGTCAGCTAACTATTTCTCCACCTTGGATCTCACCAGTGGGTATTGGCAGGTTCCCGTGGCAGAGGCGGACAAGGAGAAGACTGCATTCACGACACCAATGGGCCTCTGTGAGTTCAATTGTATGCCATTCGGGCTCTGCAACGCCCCAGGGACATTCCAAAGGTTGATGGAGTGCTGCTTGGGCCACCACAACTTTTAAACCGTGCTGTTGTACCTGGATGACGTCATAGTCTACTCCAAGACTTATGAGGACCACCTGAAGCACTTAGCAGAAGTGTTTGAGTCCTTGTCGAAATATGGCCTGAAGATCAAGCCGTCCAAATGTCACCTCTTGAAGCCAAAGGTACAGTACCTGGGTCATGTGGTCAGCGCAGAAGGTGTGACACCTGATCCGGAGAAAGTCACTGTAATCAAGGACTGGCCAAGACCCACCACAGTGAAGGAGGTGCGGCAGTTCCTTGGACTGGTGGGCTACTACCGAAGGTTCATTGATGGTTTCACCAAGATAGCAGCGCCCCTTCAAGATCTCCTGGTGGGCCAGCCAAAGCAGGCTAAGAAGCAGAGCCCTCCATTTGAATGGAGCAGCCAACTAGAAACATCCTTTGTCCGGCTGAAAGGGGCTCTCACGGGAGAAGAAATTCTGGCCTACCCTGACTACAGCCAACCGTTTGTACTGTATACAGACGCCAGCAACGTGGGACTGGGAGCAGTTCTGTCCCAGGTACAGGGAGGCAGAGAGAGGGTGATAGCGTACGCCAGTAGGAAGCTTCGGCCCACAGAAAGGAATCCAGAAAACTACAGTTCCTTCAAGCTGGAGTTCCTCGCTATTGTTTGGGCAGTGACTGAACGCTTCAAGCACTATCTGGCATCGGCCAAGTTCACCATCTTCACGGACAACAATCCGTTGACACACCTGGCAACAGCCAAGTTAGGTGCGATGGAACAGCGATGGATGGCCCGGCTGTCTAACTTTGACTTTACCATCAAGTATCGGGCTGGCAAGAAGAATAACAATGCTGATGCGCTGTCCAGAATGCCTCACTTACCCGAGTCTGGAGAAGACCTGGATGAACTCGAAGAGATAGAGTTACCGGCTTTCCATCACCAAGGTGTTTCCCAGTGTGAGCATGCTGTGGGAGTGAAGCGCTCAAGCCAGCACGAGGTCTCGGTCAACCCATTACTCCACCATAATTGGGAAGAGACACAGAACGGTGACCCGGCCGTGCGATTGGTCAAAGAGAAGCTAGCGCAAGCTGAGACCCATCTTGGCCCAGACGCTCCAGAGGAAGCCCAGCAGCTGTGGAAGGAGAGGGGACGACTGTTCACCTACCAAGGCAAGCTCTGCAAGAGATATGTTAACTGGCGAACGAATGAACTCGTCTGGCAGATAGTGGTCCCACAGAGGGATGCTCCAATGGTCCTAGCAGCTTATCATGATAACGCAGGACACTTCGGGTGGAAGAAGTTGGAGACCCTACTCCGCGAACGGTTCTACTGGGTACACATGAGTAAGATGATCGAGAAGTGGTGCCGAGACTGTGGTCCGTGTAACCTGAGGCGGAAAGATGATGCCAGCCAAAGGTCTCCCCTACAGCCAATTGTCACGAAGCAGCCCCAGGAGTTGGTGGCCCTGGACCACGTGAAGTTAACACCAAGCCGGTCAGGCTATGTGTACGCCCTCACCATTGTGGACCATTACTCCCGTTTCTTGGTAGTAGTGCCCGTGAAGGACCAGACAGCCAGAACAGCAGCGAGAGCATTTCAGGCCTACTTTTGTCGGCCTCACGGTTACCCCGAAAGGGTACTGACTGATCAGGTTTCCTGCATACGAGGCAGAAGTGTTCCAAGAGTTCTGTAACCTGTACGGTTGTAAGAAGATCAGAACCACCCCGTACCACCCCCAAACCAATGGATTGTGCGAGAAGATGAACCATGTGGTTATTGACATGCTCAAGACTCTACCTTTGGAAGAAAGAAACCAATGGCCAGAAAAGTTACCAGATCTGGTAGACTTGTACAACCATATCCCGGTAAATTCGACCAACTGCAGCCCTGCTTACCTGATGCGAGCCAGACCTGGCAAGTTACCTGTAGACTTTGAGATGGGGACTGTGTCACCTGAGGCGGTTCAGGAAATGGAAGATTGGGATACAGAGCGGCAGCAGCGGTACCGTAAGGTCCAAGAATGCGTAGAGAGGGCCCTGTCTCAAGCAAGAACGAGACAAGAGCAGCATTACAATCAAACAGCCCCAGCAACTCCCTTAGCACCTGGAGAACAAGTCCTCAAGAAGAAGCGGAGGATGCACAAATTGGATGATCAGTGGGAAAACGAGCCCTACACCATTATCCCCTCCAACTTTGACAACAGTAAGGTATGCCTCATAAGCAAGGATGAAGGCAAGACCTATCAAGCAGTCTCTCGAGACCGCCTGAAAGCGTGCCCTGAACGGTGCAGAATCCAAAGAGAAATGGAAGAAGTACAAGGAAGTCCCCAAAGTCAAGAGAAAGAAGGGGAGATGATCCAGACAATCCTTGGAAAATTCCCCAAAACTTGGACCCGAATAAACAATGCCATAGTGGTACCAGTTTTGACGTTTCCGCAGTTGGTCGAGCCAGAAACAGAAGAGGTTCCGGATCCACCTAAAGAACCGTCCGCTCCAACACGAGATGACACGCCAGCAGTGGAACAGGAGGATCAACCCCCTGTCAGTGGTGAACCTGTCATACCCTTGGCGACTCTTAGACCACATAGGCAATCATCACGCTTACCTATCGGGGTTAGGCCTACCTGTAGTGCTGAGGTAGAAGACACACCAAGTAGTCAGGGGCAAACACCAGAGCTACGCAGGTCTCAACGCAGCACTCGGGGACAACCCCCTCCAAGGTATAGAGAGTCAACTGTATAGGGAAAAGAGAGGGAGTACTTATTAGAATGTAAATAGTTATGCGAAATGTCTGTAATGTTGTGTACAAAATGTTTTTCTTTTTCTTTGATTGCAAAAATGGACAATTGGGCCACTGGACTATGGGTGGCCAACACCTAAATTGTTCATAGTTAGCATTAGAGTGTTCAACACCCCTGAAGAAAAACCCGTCCGGCGTGCATAGAGTGGGGTCATCAATGCTCTGACGCACGCCCAGAGCCTACGTTGGGGGTTTTATCGCGGCGGGTCCCCCATGGAGCAGTGTAATGAACACCCGGCAGGGAGCCGCACTGGACTCTTATAGTAATGTTTAAGTTTGTCACGTTCAAGTAATGCGCCTCCCATAATGTGATGAAATGTTCTTACATGTTATGTTTGTTTCTACAGCACGGGAGTACTGAATTTAACTAAGGGGGAGTGTGGCGCCCCAGGACCTGGTCGCCACAACAGCATTGCCCTCCCAAAGGGTTAATGCTGAGCCTGAAGGTAATTGGGAGATCTATTGGCCAGTAAGTTAACACCCAACACAGTTCTCCCTCCGGCCAGCAGGGGGAGCTCTGAACCTGGAACTTCAGGGAGCATTCCTTAAGTCTGGCTGAAGGGAGGAAGTAGTGGTTAGTCTGGAGACAGGAGTGAAAGAGGACAGACGCAGAGTAGTGCTGCTTTGTGAAACTGGGGCCTAGAGCTGGGATAGCTTGGCCCAGTGAAGCAAGGGGAGCAGCGAGGCACAGCAGAGACTCGGACATCGGAGTCTGTAGTTGCCAGGGCATAAAATCCATCCCTGGTAGCTGAATCCGGAGGGCAGGAGAGCTGCAAGCCCCTTGGCCCAGAGAGTAAACTGAGGGTACAGCTGCATCCCAAGGGCCCGGTGTGGACTCCAGCAGAGAAGCACCAGAGAGGGCCTGCGCAGTCTACCCCACAGAAAAAGGAACGAACCACCAGTCCCAGCAGCAGGAGGGCAATTGCAAACCCAAAGTGCAGTGTCCTAAAACAACAAAGAAAGATTAAGGAGTAGGCCTCATACTCAACTGGCCAAAGATCACCCCAGGCACTTCCAGGCCGGCCGGATCATCTGTACCATCTGTGACGGTCTCCCTGGACTAAACTTCTGCCGAGTAAAAGAGGAGAAGGTAAAGAGACTACCGTTTGTGCCTGTTTCTTTCATTGCTTGTCGGCCCTGCACCGTGTTAGTCACACAACACCATAGACTTCCACGAGCACCAACTGTGTCCCGGGGCACCGCTCCACCTGTGGGGAGCAGTACCACCATTGCTGCCACTTCATCACCCCGGAGGCCTTACACAGCAGCGGCGGCTCAATAGCCGCAGACCACAGGTGGCGTCACAAACACAACCATTAACAAGCAAGCCACATATTCTACTGACACCCACCAGGGCCACGGAGCCGGGCCCAGCCACCACTGACTACCACCGGACTAGTCCAGCCCGGCACCGGGTGTCCCATAGCCCTGGGGTGGGCGAGTCAAATGCATAAGGAGCCATTTAATAGTATTGCTAATTATTAGCATCTGCTTAAATTTTTCCCTTTCAGTTAACTTTCTTCCATGGTTTATTATAAAAACCAACTGCACTGTACTCACTTTCCCCGATCCTCGGCAGAGTCTCCACCGCTGTTCCCGGGGTCTAGCATTGGATGCTTTGACCATGAGGGAGCTAATCAGTGAGCTCAGCAGCTCTAGCCGGGCTTTCCCATGTAGACAGAATGCCGTGTGTCACGCACCCGGGGCGGCTGCACCTCCCGCCACTCACCGCTCCGGTTCCCGTGCACTCTGCTCACAGCCGCTGTGCCAGTTCTCCAGCTGCACCGCCTGTGCCTCCTGCCTGCCGGTCCCAGCGTCGTGCCATGCTCCCCACTCGGTATCATGCGCACCTGCATTCTGCCTCCTCTTCTTTGTCTCCAGCTCTGGTGTCCGGGTCTCGGGGTTTGCGCATGCGCATTAGGGTGCAGGTGTGTGCACGCTCTCACCTTTTTTTAAAAGGACAGCACCATGTATCCAGATATTGCTGTTGACAGGTACTGGGTAAATTAAGACTTCCTTTTCCTTTGGGTGGTGCTTGTTCAACGTGTCCCTGTAGCCTTGTCTCTGTGGTAGTTGTTCAAGTCCCTCTGTGCCTCTATTAACTCTGTCTCTGCCAGCAGATCCTGAGTGTCCGTCTTAGTACGTACGTCCTTCCGTCTCCTCTGGTCACCTCCTGTAACAGCCAGCTGTGGACTCCTCCTGATTCCATCAGCCTGCACCTGTCTTCAGTCCTGGTCTTCATCCTGATCCCGCCAGTCTGCATCTGTCTCGGGCTAGTTACGGCTTCTACCGTGGTCCTGAATAGGACGCTACCCAGGGTACCCTGCTAATTCCGGCTGCCGTGCATTTAGGCCCTCTGTCCCTGTATATGGGTTAGCTCACGGTTGCCTCCTCGGGGGAATCCGGTGCTTGGTCCTGTGGGTCCCCTCCTGGATTGTCATTACACCCTGTTTATTGCTGTTGAGCTCACTGATTGGCTGTTGTGCTGTTGATGTGGTGTCAGCAGCACTGCAGCTAATGGCAGACACCAGAAACAGCGGAAGAGACTCTCTAGTGGACCTGGGGGAGGAGTGTACAGTTTGGGGTTTTATTTATAGCAAACTGTAGCAAGGGGAAAAATTAAATTGAAAAGGAACAACCCCTTTAAATATGGGTGATGTACTCAGTGGTTTTTTTTTATATAGTTTTGTGTGCTCTTGTAAAATTGTAGAGTCCTGGGTAAATGCCAAGAAAAATATCTAATAAAGAAATTGAAATCAACTGATCAAGTAAAACAGAGATGGGAATGATTAGCTTAATATGCAAACATATAAACAACATTTCAGAGGGTGAAAATGGTAATGATGACAGGAGGAAAAAGCCAGATGTGTAAAAAATGTGTGATCTTAACTTAAAGACACTTGTGACTGGATGAGTTTTCTGTTTAATTGTAGGAAACTTGTAGATTTGGAAACAAGTAGGATTCAGTAACATCTGCCCTAATATTCCCCATGTGATAAAATACAACCAGATTCCGTCTCTAATCAGTAATCTCTCTTGTCCAATTTCATTTTCTGACATGGACACTCCCTTCACTTTTCAGAACCCTCTCTGCTCATAAGCTGCTGACAGATTTGCAATACTACAGTGTATTTTCCTACAGGCTACATGTTTTGTTTCTCTTAAAATAAATAATCACATTTAAAAAACAAGCGCCATTAAACACTTCACTTTTTCCAAGTTCTATCTGTAGTCATGTCATCTAATTTAGGATTTTGGAACCTGTTGAGTTGATTATCCACACTTCATGTTTTTATGCAAATTGATTTCTTTAAAATTAAATATTCTTTTCTCCTCCAGTATCTAATGACCACATGAATAGTCGTACAAAATGTGTGTGTGGTCTGCAACTGTTTTCTGTTATTAGTATCACCCATCTGTACAGAAAGTAGCACAACTGATGTGACTGCTGCTGCAAAAAAAGTTCTGTTTGAACGATCAGCTAATCGCCCGGCAGCTGCCTTTTGTGAACGATCAGCTGATCTGCCGGTCGATCAGCTGATCGTTCAGAAAAGGCGGCCGCTGGCAGATCAGCTGATCGTTCACAAAAGCAGGCCGCCAGGCGATCAGCTGATCGCTCACAAAAGCAGGCCGCCGGGCGATCATCTGATCGCTCACAAAATAATTTGCAGGATACCGTAATTCCTCAAGGTGACGGATTGTGACTGATGCAAAACAACGCAAGTGTGAAAGCAGCCTTAAGGCCCCGCCACACGCAACGACATATAATGATATATCGCCGGGGTCACGGATTCCGTGACGCACATCCGGCATCAATAGCGATGTCGTTGCGTGTGACACCAACGAACGACCGTTAATGATGGAAAATACTCACCAAATCATCCATTGTTGACACGTCGTTCGTTTACAAAAAATCGTTGATTGTTGAGCTCGCAGGTTGTTCGTCGTTCCCAAGGCAGCACACATCGCTATGTGTGACACCTCGGGAATGACGAACTACAGCTTACCTGCGGCCGCCGGCAATGAGGACAGAATGAGGTGGGCGGGATGTTATGGCCGCTCATCTCCGCCCCTCCGCTTCTATTGGGCGGCCACTTACTGACGTCGCTGTGACGCTGCACGAACCACCCCCTTAGAAAGGAGGCAGTTCGCCGGAAAAAGCGACGTCACTAGGCAGGTAAGTCCGTGTGACGGCTCCGAACGATATTGTGCGCCACGGGCAAATCGGTGCCCGTGACGCACAAACGACGGGGACGGGTACACTCGCGTGTGATTGGGCCTTTACCCTGTGTCTTTCCAATTTAAGCTTGTATGGTTGTAGTCAGTATGATAATAGCCAAACTAATCCGACACGGTTTACTTTTCCATTACTATCTCTGATGCAAAACAAGAAAATGTATATTTAATGTTTTCATGTTTCTGAGCTATTTTTTCTTATTTAGTTTTTTAATTGTTTTATTTTTAATGGGTCAAGAGGGGGTGTTTTGAACTTTATGTTTTTTTGCTTGTTTTTTTCATATTTTTATGAAAAACACCGCATCCTTTGCATAAGTTTTTACATGCGGCCCGTCCGTTTTTTTCCGGTTGCGGCATGCTACTGAGCATGCGCAGTGGAAAAAACCGCATGCGGCGACCGGATGCGTTTTTTTCCACATCGCGCCGCATCCGGCCTCCATAGGTATACATTGAAAAATGCGCCGCAGCGGCCGGATGCGGCGCGATGCGGTGTTTTTTTCCGGAGCAAAAAACGTTGCAGGGAACGTTCGATCCGGCCGCGGCATCGGCTAAATTTGCCGCATGCGGCCAAAACCGGACCGAACGCAAGCCCCTGCGGCACAATACGGCACTAATGTAAGTCTATGCAAAAAAAAAACGCAACCGGCGTTACAAAAGCCGGTTGCGGTTTTTCTGCAGAACGCCGTATTGTGCCGCAGAGCAAAAATCCGGATGTGTGAAAGTAGCCTAAAAGGAAAAGTGGGAACACTAGAACCCATATCTTCAGTTCAACAAGCGGGGCCAGCTAAAAGGAAAAGTGGGAACACTAGAACCCATATCTTCAGTTCAACACAATTATAATGGTCAGAAGGATACCTTATTAATTTCTTACCCCTATACATAATGGTCAAGTGATGGATAGCAAGGATAGAGTAACTTTATTAACATGCTTTTGTAGCGCCCCTAAAACCTTCACGGTGCTACAAGCTTCTGCATCCCCACAAGGATGCAGGGCCTACCCCCTGTGCCGGGGAGTCTAGGGACCCAGAACCCCAGTGCCGGTAACAACAAAAACCCAGGTAATCCCAGTTTTTCCCCAACATTCCCCCATACAATAGTTCCTAGCTAGGGTGAGACCATAGATTGCCGCCTAGAGGTGGAGCCACTCCAGTCCACTAGTTGACCAGGTGGGAGGAGCAGACTGTGGAGAGTAGTCAGAGACAAGTGTCAGACAGGCGAGGAGTGAAGATGGAAGCAAGGTGACATCCTGACTTGGCTTGATAGTCACCAGGTACCCAGGAGAGGTGGTTGCCGGTGGAGTACGGTGAAATACTCCCAGAACTACGCACCGACGGGGCACAGGACCCTAGGACAGGAAAGAGCTTCAAGTCGACCTGTTAACACCTGCACAGCAAAGGGGACCATCAAAGAGTTTGCTTACCCTAAAGAATCCGAAGAGTCAGTAGCAAAGGGAGAACTGTTGACAGGACCAGAGACAAACAAAGCACAGAACGGGGACAGAACTGCAGATATGGTGCTTTACTTTCAATGCTGAAAAATAGCAACAAAAAGAGGACAATGTCCTCCAAAAATTAAGAATCACTCACAGCAAGTTGGGCTGCAGTGTGTACATCGCCCAGGCCAAAAGCTAATGCTCTACCAGGATACAGCTAAACCCCCACTAATGTGGAAGCATCACAGGTGCAGGAGAAGTAGATCACACACACACCTCCATGGAATGGAGGGGAAGCGAATGCTAGATGATAAAATTGCACACTAGTGGCTTGCATAGAGCGCTGTTCACATGCAGATGGCACAGTCACAAACCCGCAGCCTATTGGGTGACGCCCTTCTATTAGATCAGGCGGGCTGCCAAGCCATACCCCACTGTGTATCATGCACGGACAGACACTCTACAATGCTAGGCCCAACAGAAAGGGGCCTGGCTGTATCCTGTACAAACAAAAAAATATGAGTTTTTTGTTGGTATTTATGGCCATAAAATGTAAGCTAATAGGCTGCGGGTTTGTGACTGTGCCATCTGCATGTGAATAGCGCTCTATGCAAGCCACTAGTGTGCAGTTTTATCATCTAGCATTCGCCTCCCCTCCATTCCATGGAGGTGTGTGTGTGATCTACTTCTCCTGCACCTGTGATGCTTCCACATTAGTGGGGGTTTAGCTGTATCCTGGTAGAGCATTAGCTTTTGGCCTGGGCGATGTACACACTGCAGCCCAACTTGCTGTGAGTTTTACTTTCAATGCTGGCTGTATTCCGGCATTGAGAGGAAGTGACTCATGTTAGCTACAGGCATCATCACATGACCCTGTGCTACCATGGCAACCACCGAGAGTCACATGATCATACACGTGACTTCCGGTGGGGGCGGCGGTAAGTGAAAATCATGGCTGCGTGCATATACTTCTCACTACCAGACTTTGGCAGCGAGATGTAAGGGGTTAAATGTTCCGGGTGGAATGCGATTCCACTCGGAACATGCAGGCACACATGTCAGCTGTTAAAAACAGTCGATATGTGCGCGGATCCCCGCATCCTGCCCGCAGCAGGGGGTGGGGCTTAACGCCACACGATCCATGACGGATATATCCGTCATGGGTCGTGAAGGGGTTAAAGGGGTAGGACTACCAGGTGGTAGTGGAGCCCATCTATTCATAAAATTGGGCCACGGTTCTGACAGCCAGGGGAGTGGTTGATGTCCACCGGGGAAGAGAACCCGTGCGAGTATTAAATTGTGGGGAGGAGGAGACCAAATTGCCTAGGTACGCCCCCATTGCCAAATTGTTCACAGTAGCAGATGACTCCATCCTCACAGTGGAATCCCTGGTCCCATTAGAGCCAGCAGAGGTTGACAACTCCCAACAACAGTTAGAGGATTGGTGTCAAGAGTTACATGTAGGAACTGATTCCACACCTACACACCAGAAACACAGGGTTTACAGGGTAGTGCAAAAATACGAACAAGTCTTTAGTAAACACCCACTAGACTTTGGGAGAATCATTGTCACATACACACAGGGAATCACCCTCCCATTAAAGAGAGGTACAGACCTATACCACCTAAACATTACCAGTGTGCCAAAGAAATGCTAAGGAACATGAAGGAGGCTGAGGTTATCAGAGACAGTTGTAGCCCCTGGGCAGCTCCATTGGTTCTGGTGAAAAAGAAGGATGGCACCATGAGGATGTGTGTGGACTATAGGCAGATCAACCAGATAACCCACAAGGATGCCTATCCACTACCCTGTATAGAAGAATCCCTGGCTGCATTGAAGGCTGCTAACTACTTTTCCACCTTAGATCTCACCAGTGGTTATTGGCAAGTCTCTATCGCAGAAGAGGACCGGGAGAAGACTGCATTTGCCACCCCGATGGGATTGTGATTGTGGCGCCCCTGAGGCTTCCGTCGCCACAGGTCATTGCACCCCATCAGCGGTGTGATGCCCCATTCTGGGAGAGGAAGAGAGTGAACTCCGGTCCCCTGGTAAATCCACACTACACCCATTGCTAGGGACACACAGGACCAGGGAAAGTGGCAGGCAACCCTCCCATGCTGCATGCCGAGAGGGGCTGTAAGACCCATCCCTGCTCCCATAGGGTGGTAGCTTAGCAACTGGGGAGGTGGGAGGAGCCACCAGAGAGCAGATAGAGAAAGGAAGGTCAAGTTAGTTGCAGTTTACCTCAGGGAGTGAGAGAAGCAGCATGTAGTTGGAGGAGAAGAACGAGAGAAAGGAGGGAGGAGGAGGCCTGCTGGAGGCAGGCAAGGAGGAGAAAGAAAAGAAAGAAAGAAAGAAAGAAAGAAGGAAAGAAAGCTCCAAGTCAGACAGGAGCAGAGGAACTGAAAGAGACGCTTCCTGGTGAAGACCCTGGGACCCATAGGTCCAGGTGACACCACGTAGGAACAGAAGGAGTCGCAGGGCCGCGGGTAGTCCTGTAGGTACCACGAGCAGTCCTTGTTGGGTACCGAAGCCGAGGGCCCAGAGGCGCTACGAGTAGCTGCAGGCTGCGGTGGCCTGGTCCACAGTGACATCGGTGGAGTGATTAAGCTGCGACAGGGGACGGTCCCTAGAGACTGGAGGAGTGCAAAGACAATCTCCAAACAGTAAAAACCGAGGCCCAGGGACGTTGTAAGCTCCCAGGGCCAGAACCCATAGCAGACCTTCAGAAAAGGGGTAATCAGCCGACAGGTGACCCCCCAGCCTGGAGGCTGTAGTGGAGGCCAAGCCAGGGCCATCCAAACTCGGGCAAGGCTAGTGAAGACAGCAGAGAAGGAGACACTAAAGAGAAGGGTACCGGATTTCACGCTCTGAATCACCCAGAAGACGGAGGTCCCTGACAGCGGTCCCAGCAGTCCAAGGGTCCTGCCTGCCCTGATAAGAACTGTGAGTAAAGAACTGGAACTGCACCTTTGAAGTCGCCTCAGTTATTTCCTCTGCATAGACATTCACAAGCACCAACTGTGCCCCGGGCATTGCTCCACCTGTGGGGAGCAGTACCACCATAGCTGCCATCACATCATCCCGGTGGCCTCACACAGCAGCGGCGGCTTATTAGCCGCATACCACAGGTGGCGTCACGAACACAACCATTAACAAGCAAGCCACATATTCTACTGACACCCACCAGGGCCACGGAGCCGGGCCCAGCCACCACTGACTACCACCGGACTAGTCCGGCCCGGCACCGGGTGCCCCATAGCCCTGGGGTGGGCGAGTCAACTTTTGGCGTCACGAACAGGATTTCGTGCCCGGTCTAACCGGGTACTGTGCGCCTGAAGAACCGTGTGACAGACTGTGTACTTTACTGAGAAACCACCGCCATTAGCGCTGCTGAGAGCGGGAAGAAGGGGGGCGTGCAAGAAGAAAGGGCGCGAAGAGAAGCCCCGCCCCCTTGTCCAAGAAAAGCGCGCGAAGCGGTGCCCGCCATAGAAGGCGGAGGAAGAAAAGATGGCGCGTGAAGAAGCTAAAAGGATGGACGCCGAGCAACGAGCGGCCAGAGGAGGAGTGGCCGAGCCGGGACACGCACCTCAGAACCGGGTTGTGTCCTGCGTCCTGGAGAGCGGAGAAGATCCAGCCGCCGCTGCAGAGCCGGGTAAAGAGAGTGACACCCCCAGCCGGCGGAGCCCGGATTGCCCGGTGGGGTTCCTGCCCGGTCCTCCTGCAGGCGCGCGTGCCACGACCGCAGCTTCGATACCAGCACCCTGCAGCAAGACAGCGACCACCAGAACACCGGAGATGCAACTGAGGGGTGAGTCATTTAATGCCCCTGCCGGCGTGAGAGCCCCAACCCCCGCTGCCATGCCCGCGGTCCCTGGAGAGACGCCCGACACGGCGACGCCGATCCGGGCCGCAGCTACGCCAGGTGCGGCCCGCCAAGATCTCACCGCAGCAGCGACTCCAACCCAGGCCGCCGCCATGCCAGGCGCGGCCCGCCAAGACAAGGAGGCAGCCCCAGAAGAGCCAGAGTGGCGCCGTATGGCTGGTAACCCCCTGCAAGCCAGCAGCCTCGCGCCAGCCAGTAACCCTATGCAAGCCAGCAGCACTACCTCAGAGCAGGCCCAGGCCGCAGCATCTTGCAGCAGGCCTGCTACAGCCACGCAGGAGACGCAGACTGTGCTGACCGCTGTCTACCTGCTGCCAGGTGGGGAGCCGGAGAAGAATCCCTACAAGTAAAGATGAAGAGATGCTGAACTGTAGATAGCCCATGTCTGCCCCTCATTCTTTTCGAAGACGACACCCTTTCCTGCTGTGTTTTGCCCCTTATTCTTTTTGAAGACGTCACCCCCCATGTTATGTGCTACCGGGCCACTGAACTGGAATGTGGGCCCCGGTGGAAGTGTATGTGGCATGTCATACCAGGCCACTGGACTTAGTGGCTGGTATGTTGTTTATGTGTCCTATGTAACCAGGCCATTGGACTTAATGGCTGGTTGATTATGTCATTTTGTTTGATTGAAAGAAACGAACTGCCGGGCTACTGGACTTGTTGTAGCCAAAAATGTAATTAGTTGCACCTGTTGTGCCCCCTACCAGAATTATGGGGGATTTGCCAAACCGTGCAATGGACTGGAAGTGCACACTTAGAGTTTTCTTTATAAGAAGTTCGCAACGTTCACTGATATGTGCCTCCCATAAAGGGAAGAAATGTTTTATTGTTTTATGTTTTGCATAACAAAAATTTTGCAGTTTCTCCACATGTTTTTGTTGTTTTTCAGCCCGAGGACGTGCTGGGATTTGCTGTGGGGGAGTGTGGCGCCCCTGAGGCTTCCGTCGCCACAGGTCATTGCACCCCATCAGCGGTGTGATGCCCCATTCTGGGAGAGGAAGAGAGTGAACTCCGGTCCCCTGGTAAATCCACACTACACCCATTGCTAGGGACACACAGGACCAGGGAAAGTGGCAGGCAACCCTCCCATGCTGCATGCTGAGAGGGGCTGTAAGACCCATCCCTGCTCCCATAGGGTGGTAGCTTAGCAACTGGGGAGGTGGGAGGAGCCACCAGAGAGCAGATAGAGAAAGGAAGGTCAAGTTAGTTGCAGTTTACCTCAGGGAGTGAGAGAAGCAGCATGTAGTTGGAGGAGAAGAACGAGAGAAAGGAGGGAGGAGGAGGCCTGCTGGAGGCAGGCAAGGAGGAGAAAGAAAAGAAAGAAAGAAAGAAAGAAAGAAAGAAGGAAAGAAAGCTCCAAGTCAGACAGGAGCAGAGGAACTGAAAGAGACGCTTCCTGGTGAAGACCCTGGGACCCATAGGTCCAGGTGACACCACGTAGGAACAGAAGGAGTCGCAGGGCCGCGGGTAGTCCTGTAGGTACCACGAGCAGTCCTTGTTGGGTACCGAAGCCGAGGGCCCAGAGGCGCTACGAGTAGCTGCAGGCTGCGGTGGCCTGGTCCACAGTGACATCGGTGGAGTGATTAAGCTGCGACAGGGGACGGTCCCTAGAGACTGGAGGAGTGCAAAGACAATCTCCAAACAGTAAAAACCGAGGCCCAGGGACGTTGTAAGCTCCCAGGGCCAGAACCCATAGCAGACCTTCAGAAAAGGGGTAATCAGCCGACAGGTGACCCCCCAGCCTGGAGGCTGTAGTGGAGGCCAAGCCAGGGCCATCCAAACTCGGGCAAGGCTAGTGAAGACAGCAGAGAAGGAGACACTAAAGAGAAGGGTACCGGATTTCACGCTCTGAATCACCCAGAAGACGGAGGTCCCTGACAGCGGTCCCAGCAGTCCAAGGGTCCTGCCTGCCCTGATAAGAACTGTGAGTAAAGAACTGGAACTGCACCTTTGAAGTCGCCTCAGTTATTTCCTCTGCATAGACATTCACAAGCACCAACTGTGCCCCGGGCATTGCTCCACCTGTGGGGAGCAGTACCACCATAGCTGCCATCACATCATCCCGGTGGCCTCACACAGCAGCGGCGGCTTATTAGCCGCATACCACAGGTGGCGTCACGAACACAACCATTAACAAGCAAGCCACATATTCTCCTGACACCCACCAGGGCCACGGAGCCGGGCCCAGCCACCACTGACTACCACCGGACTAGTCCGGCCCGGCACCGGGTGCCCCATAGCCCTGGGGTGGGAGAGTCATGATATTTAACAGCATGCCCTTTGGACTCTGCAACGCACCTGGAATGTTTCAAAGGTGTATGGAATGTTGTCTGGGACACCACAACTTCGAGACAGTACTGCTCTACCTGGATGATGTGATAGACTACTCAAAGACCTACGAGGATCATCTGGAACACCTGGCTGAGGTATTCGAGGCACTATCCAGGTATGGAATGAAGTTGAAACCATCAAAGTGTCACCTGTTGAAACCCAGGGTCCAATACCTTGGACACATTGACAGTGCAGAAGGAGTGGCACCAGACCTAGAAAAGTTAACAGCCATCAAGAACTGGCCACGACCAACTACTGTCAAAGAGGTCCGTCAGTTCCTGGGCCTGGTACGATACCACAGGAGATTCATCAAAGGCTACACTAAGATGGCAGCGCCCTTACAGGAACTCCTGGTAGGTCAAAGCAAAAAGGGGAAAACTTCTGGTCCTCTATTCGAATGGGGTAAAGAAGAAGAAAACTCCTTCATACAGATGAAGTTAGCCTTGACTGGTGATGAAATTATGGCATACCCTGACTACAATCTTCCCTTTGTGCTATACACAGATGCTAGCATCGCGGGAGTAGGAGTTGTGTTTTCTCAGGTAAAGAGAGAGTGATTGCCTACGCAAGCAGGAAGCTTCACCCTACGGAGAGGAACCTTGAGAATTACAGTTCCTCCAAGTTGGAGTTCCTGACGTTCGTCCGGGCTGTCACAGAGTGGTTTAAACGTTACCTGGCAGCCGCGAAGTTTACCATGTTCACGGATAATAACCCTTTGACCCACCTGAATACAGCAAAATTGGGTGCATTGGAGCAGAGGTGGGTGGTTCGGCTACCAAATTACGATTTCACCATCAAATATCGTGATGGTTGCAAGAATGCCAACGCAGATGCATTATCCAGGATGCCTCACTTGTCAGAAGAGGGAGAAGATGTGGATAAGTTGGAAGAAATCGAGTTACCAGCTTTGCACCACCTTAGTGCCTCCCAGTACCAACAAGTCTATAACAAGCATCAAGAGGCTGCATTAAACCCGTTACCTCATGATGGTTGGAAAGAGACTCAGGATGGTGACCCTGCTGTGAAGTTGGTCAATGAACTGATCACTCAACCAGATGCACACCTAGGACCTGATGCTCCACCAGAAGCTCAACAATTGTGGAAAGAAAGAAGCAGGTTATGCATCTATAGAGGTAAACTATGCAGAAGTGTTACCAACCCTAAAACTCCTCAAAGAGTGTGTCAAGTGGTCATACCCAGAAGCCACATCCAGATGGTGTTAGAAGCTTACCATGATCAAGCAGAACATTTCGGCTGGAAGAAATTGGAAGCATTGCTGCGAAACAAATGCTATTGGATTAGAATGAGAATCTCCATAGAAAACTGGTGCAGAGACGGTGGTCCCTGTGTACTGAGAAGGAAGGATCGCAACAGCCAGAAAGCGCCACTGCAGCCCATGTTACCAAACAGCCTTTGGAACTTGTAGCCCTGGATCAAGTGAAGCTGATACCCAGTAGATCAGGCTACACCTATGCCCTAACCATAGTGGATCATTACTCCAGGTTCTTAGTGGTCATCCCAGTTAACAGCAGCAAAAGCCTTTCAAGCGCATTTCTGCAGACCACATGGATACCCTGAACAGGTATTAACAGACCAAGGACCTGCATTTGAAGCTGAGAAGCTGAGATCTTTCAGGAGTTCTGCAACCTGTATGGATGCAAGAAGATTCACACTACTCCGTACCATGCACAAACCAACGGCATGGTCGAATGCATTAATCAGATTGTCATTGAATTGCTGAAGACTCTCCCACTAGAGAAAAGAAACCTGTGGCCTGAGAAGCTACCAGACCTATTGGATATCTACAATAACATCTCAGTAAGTTCAACACACTGTACACCAGCTTATCTCATGAGAGCAAGACCTGGAAGGCTACCAGTTGATTTAGAAAAGGAAGTCATCATGCTAGAACTGGAATTCTCAGAGAATGACTGGAATACTACTCGTCAAGAAGATACAAGAATACATTGAGAACAGCTTGAACCAGAGTCAAGAAAAACAGGAAAAAGTCTTTAACAAGAAACCAAAAGCTGCTCCCTTAGTCCCATTGGAAATAGTACTGAAAAGAAAGAGAAGAATTCACAAACTCGACGATCAATGGGAAGCAGAACCTTACACCGTGTTACCTTCTAACAGAGACAAACAGAAAACTTGTGTAATTACCAAAGATCAAGGGAAAACTACATCTACAGTATCTAGGGACCATTTAAAGAAATGTCAAAAACAGCTAAAACCTCAAGAAGAGATTCACAGTATCCCCCCAGCTCCAGAAGAAATACCTGCTGTAGTAACACCAGAGGAGCCTACAGAAAGAACACTTCAAGACACTCAACATAGAAGATTGTATAGTGACAGACAAACACTCAGTTCACTTAGGCTAAGACCGCACTTTGCGTTTCCACCTGCGTTTCAGGTGCTTTTTAGGTCCGTTTTGAGAAGCACCTTTTTCATGCCAAAAGGCATGCATTTTGATTTTACAGCAAAGTCTATGGAAAATGGGGATTTCTAGACCACACTTTGCGTTTTAAAACGCTGCATTTAATTTGCATATTTTGTGGCAAAAAAAAGCATTCAAAGAAGCAGCATGTCAATTGTTTTTGCCATTTTGGGTCCGTTTTGCTAACATTGCAGTCAATGTGAAATGGCAAAAACCAAGATTCCTACAAAATCCTGCGTTTTACCTGCTTTTTATGTGCAGAAAACATGCGTTTTGAACTACCAAAACGCATGCTTTTTGGACATTAAAATAATGATTTAATATGTCCCTTTACACACACACATAGCCCGACAATTAAATTAAAGAAAAATAATAATTTATTGCTATTTTTCCAATAAATAGCATATTACCGCTATAATTTTATTCAATATTTCTATTTTCTTAAATATTTCTAAAATTCTGTGTTCCTTTTTTTTCTCTTTTTTTCATTCTATTTGACTGTTTAAACTTTATTTAGCAGTGTCTTGATGTTCAAAACGCATCTGTCAAAACGCAGGTGAAAAAGCATGTAAAAAGCGCTGAAAACGCATCTAAAACGCGATAACTACGCATGCGTTTTCAGCGCTAAATTTCTGAAAAAGGCAACTTTGGTCAAATCAATTAAGCCCAAAACGTGCGTTTAGAACTGCATGTAGGAGAACGCAAAGTGCGGTCTTAGCCTTAAAAACACTAGAGTGACACAGATACCAGAGCACTACAGAGGCAAATTGACACACCAGGTTTGCGTAGATCAGCACGCAGTAACCTAGGTCAACTTCCGCTCAGGTACAAAAAGTAAAAATGTATAAGAGTAAATGTAAATATGTAGAGATGTAACATTGAGTTGAACTGTTTACTGAAAATTGTTTTATTGTTTGAACATTGGACTGTTCCAGACTGCCAAGTTACCAGTTTGATGTGTTGATACAAATGGACCCAGGCTGCAGGACTGGCAGCAGCCAACACATACTTGTGTCTTTGTAAATAGTTGCACCAGTTGTGCCCCAACAGGGTACACCCATCCAGCGGACATTGCTGTAAGCACCGCCACCAGGAAAGGCTGGGTGCAGGAAAGGTCTGGGACAGAGATGGTCTGGACCTGATCACCAGTGGAACCGGTGACCTGCCTCCTTAGAAGGGTTCTGGGACTAGGACCTTTTGGGTGGTGGGTGCAGGGAGGGATACCCCAGGTTGTAATGTTAAAGAAATGAACCTCCCCTGTGAAGGATGACCAGTTATATTTTACATGTAAATAAAAGAAAAAAATGTGTAATCAGTTTTACCCTGCAGCCCGAGGACGTGCTGGAATTAACCAAGGAGAAATGTAGCAACCCTGAAACCTTCAGGGAGCTACAAGGTACTGCATCCCCACAAGGATTCAGGGCCTACCCCCTTAGGGACCCAGAACCTCAGTGCCGGTAACAACAAAAACCCAGGTAATGCCAGTTTTTCTCCAACATTCCCCCATACAATGGTACCTAGCTACGGTGGAACCATGGATGGCTGCCTAGAGGTGGAGCCACTCCAGTCCACTAGTTGACCAGGTGGACCTCCGCCTGTAGCCTCTCTGCGATCCAGGTCCTTGAGTGACCAGGTGCATTGGCGCGATCCCCTGGAGCAGACATGTTGCAAGCTACAGTCTGCAGGCATTCTGGTGCAGGACCTCGGTTTTGTTTTACATCTTTGACACTCCCCGGGGACAGGGCTTGCTTTTCGCACCTTTTGGTCTGCTGTGGCATAGTTATTTTTCACAGCCAAAGCGGCGGTGGTTTTTCAAACAATAAAGTTCCGTTCATAAAGCACAATCTTTAAGGCCCATGTCACCCAGTTTAGCCAGGTCCAGTTCAATCCTGTTCGTGACGCCAAAAAAGGGTTGTGTCACCCAGGGATATGGGGTACTCAGTCCCGGGCGGTGTACGTCTGGAGGGTGTCACGGTGGCGACTGTTGCCCGGTTCCATGCCCTGGGCCCTTTTCATAAAGGGTGGTATATTTACAGGGATCACCAGCCCCAGCAGAGACTGCATCGGCGACTCCCTATACTTAGCCACCACACTGCAAGTGGCATCACATGTAGACTTTATTCAACCATCCCCTGTAAATATCCCCATTACAAAAAGGGCCCAAGGCATGGAACCGGGCAACGGTCACCACCGTGACATTCCCAAGAGAGGCAGTGCTTGGGACCGAGTACCCCATATCCCTGGGTGCTACATGTCTCTTTCCCCGTCTGTCTCTTTCCAGGTCTGTCTCTTTCCAGGTCTGTCTCTTTCTCTGTCTATTTCCTTCCCCATCTGTCTCTGTCTGTCTCTTTCCAGGTCTGTCTCTTTCCAGGTCTGTCTCTTTCCAGGACTGTCTCTTTCCCTGTCTCTGTCTCTGTCCCTGTCTGTCTCTTTCCCTGTCTGTCTGTGCCTGTCTCTTTCCCTGCCTGTCTGTGCCTGTCTCTTTCCCTGTCTGTATCTGTCTGCCTCTGACTCTTTGATTGTCTGTCTGTCTCTCTCCGTCTTTTTCTCTGTCTGTCTGTCTCTTTCCCTGTCTGCCTCTTACTCTGTCTGTGCCTATATCTGTCTGTCTCTGTCTGTCTCTGACTGTCTGTCTCTTTCTGTCTCTCTCTATCTGTCTCTCCACCGACATGTTATTAGCTCACACATAAGCTTCTTATACTATGAATGTCCTTTGTTCCTATAGCAACTAATCACAGCTGCTATTAATAACCTTTAGCTCGCAGCTCCATTGACTTTAATGGAGGCAGATTTTTTGGAGAGTAACTGTAAAGCGCGGGGATAAATTTTCCCATCAAAACATAGTCTATGATAATCCCTGAGTCACATGGGGCGTCTGTGTAAAATTTCGTGATTGTAAATGTGACAGTGCGGATTCCTTTAGCGGACATATATACAGTCATGGCCAAAAGTTTTGAGAATGACACCAAAATTATTTTTTCACATGATCTGTTGCCCTCTGGTTTTTAATTGTGTTTGTCTGATGTTTACATCACATACAGAAATATAATTGCAATCATATTATGAGTACCAATTGGTTATATTGACAGTTAGAATGATTTAATGCAGCAAGTCAATATTTGCAGTGTTGACCCTTCTTCTCCAGGACCTCTGCAATTCTCCCTGGCATTCTCTCAATCAACTTCTAAACCAAATCCTGACTGATAGCTGTCCATTCTTGCATAAGCCATGCTTGCATTTTGCCAGAATGTGTTGGTTTTTGTTTGTCCACCCGTCTCTTGATGATTGCCCACAAGTTCTCAATGGGATTAAGATCTGGTGAGTTTCCAGGTCATGGACCCAAAATCTCTATGTTTTGTTCCATGAGCCATTTAGTGATCACCTTTGCTTTATGGCAAGGTGCTCCTTCATGCTGGAAAAGGCATTGTTGGATGCCAAACTGCTCTTGGACAGTTGGGAGAAGTTGCTCTTGGAGGACATTCTGGTACCCTTCTTTATTCATGGCTGTGTTTTTAGGCAAGACTGTGAGTGAGCCGATTCCCTTGGCTGAGATGCAACCCCACACATGAATCGTTTCAGGATGCTTAACAGTTGGCATGAGACAAGACTGGTGGTAGCGCTCACCTCTTCTTCTCCTAATAAGCTGTTTTCCAGATGTCCCAAACAATCGAAAAGGTGATTCATCTGAGAAAATGACTTTACCCCAGTCCTCAGCAGTCCACTCCCTGTACCTTTTGCAGAATATCAGTCGGTCCCTGATGTTTTTTCTGGAGAGAAGTGGCTTCTTTGCAGACCTCATAAAACCAGTCCTTGCTCAAGCAGTCTCCGCCTCACAGTGCGTGCAGAAGCACTCACACCAGCCTGCTGCCATTGCTGAGCTAGCTCGGCACTGCTGGTAGTCCGATTCTGCAGCTGAAACAGTTTTAAGATACGGTCCTGGCGTTTGCTGGTCCTTCTTGGGCGTCCTGGAGCCTTTTTGGCAACAATGGAAGCTCTCTCCTTGAAGTTCTTGATGATGCGATAGATTGTTGACTGAGGTGCAATCTTTGTAGCTGCAATACTCTTCACTGTTAGGCCATTTTTGTGCAGAGCAATGATGGCTGCACGTGTTTCTTTAGAGATAACCATGGGTAACTGAAGAGAAACAATGATACCAAGCACCAGCCTCCTTTTAAAGTGTCCAGTGGTGTTATTCTTACTTAATCATGACTGATTGATCGCCAGCCCTTGATTCATCAACACCCACACCTGTGTTAATGGAACAATCACTAAAACAATGTTAGCTGCTCCTTTTAAGGCAGGAATGCAATGATGTTGAAATGTGTTTTGGGGGTTAAAGTTCATTTTCTTAGCCAATATTGACTTGGCAAGTAATTGCTGTTAGGCTGATCACTCTTTATGACATTCTGGAGTATATGCAAATTGCCACTAGAAAAACTTAAGCAGTAGACTTTGTAAAAAATTAATATTTGTAGCATTCTCAAAACTTTTGGCCATGACTGTACACACAAACACACACACATACTGTACACACACACACACACACACACACTCACACACATACACTCAGCTTTATATATTAGATAGTCTGTTTAGAGAACTAATATAGGGAAAAAAGGTACATAACGTACCTTATCAAAAAGATTGCTTTCTATTCCAGCTTTGAGGAGGCAGAATGCCCATATAATTCAGGAATTGTTTTTTGTAGTTTTTTCTAATGCCATTCACGGTGTGGTAAAATTAATAAGACAGCTTTATTCATTGAGTCAGTAAGATTACAGCACTACCACCTTTATCTAGTTTCTTATGGTGTGATGCTCTTACACAATAAAAACAAATTTATAGAAAAAAATATTTTTTTTACATTGCTATATTTTGAGAGTTAGGCTATGTTCGCACGTTGCGTTTTTTACCGCGTTTCTGCAGCGTTTTTGGCAGCAGCGTTTTTGGGCAAAAATGCATGCATTTTTGATTTCCAGCAAAGTCTATGGGAAAAGCAGAAATCCTGTCTGCACTTTGCTTTTTGTTCAGCAGCGTTTAATTTGCATATTTGTGGTCAAAAACCATGCTGAAAAAGAAGCAGCATGTCAGTTGTTTTTGCCATTTCTGCAGCGTTTCCTTAACATTGGAGTCAATGAGAAATGGCAAAAAGCAACCAAAATCACAATTCCTGCGTTTTTCATGCTTTTTACCTGCTTTTCAACTGCGTTTTTGGCTCCAAAAACGCATGCTTTTCTGGGCAAAAATAAATTGGTTCTAATGTTCCTTTACACACACACAATAACCGAAAATATAAATGTAAAAAAATAATAAACTTTAGCTATTTTTCTGTTAAAATGTGCATAACCACTATTATTACATTAAAATTGATAATTTCCCATATAATTTTATTAAAAGTTAATTTTATACTTTTTTTCTCTTTTTTCATTCTTTTTGACTAATTCAACTTTATTTATCAGTGTCTTGATCTCAAAAACGCATCTGCAGAAACGCAGGTGAAAACGCAGGTAAAAAGCGCTAAAAACGCACTAAAAACGCGGTAAAAACGCATGCGTTTTTAGCGCTAAAAAATTGTCAAAAGCCATTTGGTCAAAAACCAAGGGAAGGAAAACGTGCAGAATAAACTGCAGGTACACCGACGCAACGTGCGCACATAGCCTTATAGTCAGATTTTTCTGCACACAAAGCTGAGTGGGGGCTTTTTTTTTGCTGAACAAGATGACGTTTTCAGTGATACCTTTTTTTAACATGAAACTTTTCCACTTTTTTTAGTTAAAATAAAATAGCATCATTGTTTTTTTACAGTTTTCACTGAAGGGGTTAACTAGTGTGACAATTTTATACAGTTCTGAACGTGTCGATAACAAATATATGTATTTGTTTGTGTTTATTTTTGTTTTTAGATAAATGTATGTATTTATTGGTGTCATTTAAAAAAAAAAAAAATAAAAAAAAATGTTCTTTAGTTTGAGATTTTTTTTATATTTTTAAACTTTTTTTTAACTTTTTAACATTGTCTAAGGATGGGAAATCAAAGTTCCCTGTGCTAATCCCTATCTAATACTCTAAAACGCTTGTATATTGCAGGGTGTTTGAAAATGCACCTGCCGCGGCACCGTATATGTATCACAGATGTCGTGGAGGGGTTAAAATGTCCTATGTGGGAAAATACCTGTAAGGCTACTTTCACACATCAGTTTTTTGGCATCAGGCACAATCCGACGTGTGCCTGATGCAACGTATTCGGCGCAGAATATTCAAAAACGGATGCGCCGGATTCTTTTTTTTTACGGATATGGTATACCTGATCTGTCAAAAAATGGATCCGACGCATCCGTGTTTGCATCCGTTTAGTCCGTTTTTTGCTGGATCCGTTTTTTTTCAATAAATTGGAGCAAGTGCAGTTTAAAAAACGGATCCGGCGGCCGCATCCGTTTTTGCCGCTTTACGCCGGATCCGGCATCCTTAGGCTTCCATTGTAAATCACACCGTATCGCGCCGGATCTGGCGCAATGCGATTTTTTTGTCAGCGGCAAAAAACGTTACAAGAGATGTTCCATCCGGCCGCCGCATTAGCCAATTACGACGGATCCGGCAAAAGCCGGATGCAACGCAAGGCCATCAGGCACAATCCGGCGCTAATGCAAATCAATGGGGATAAAATGGTTCCGGCGCCGGATCAGTTTTTTTACGAATTGTGCCTGATGGAAAAAAACTGATGTGTGAAAGTAGCCTTAGTGAGGCTTTGCATATTATTTGTAGCTGTCTCCTATGGCTTGGCATCCTTACAGAAATGACCACCTATCAGCCTCTGTTGTAGTGGTTTTTGAGATGGAAAGCTAATGGGAATGATTGAATACCTCAAATATTCGACTTCGCGAATATTTGCCGAATAGGTCGCCGTTATTCGACTATTCGTGAATATTCGATGCGCAATGTAAGTCTATGGGAAACCTGAATAACAACTATTCAGAACTATTCGGGCTTCCCATAGACTTACATTGTGCATAGAATATTCGCATAGCGGCGACCTATTTGTCGGATATTCGCAAAGCCGAATATTTGAGGTATTCGATCATCCCTAAAAGCTAACAATACAATCCCATTATTCAATCATCTCTGTGTATATATAATATACTCGGCCTATACAGAAAATCAATAACCAGACACTTATTTCTGGCTGGTAACTTTTTATTTCAATGTTGAGGTTACTAAAAAAAAAAAACAAATTAAACAGCACAATAATAATCAGAGTAAAATATTTGTGTTTGTACTTTGTTTTTAATAAATGAAAATCTAACTCTATGAGATTTTTGACATTTTCATTTGTTATTCTGGCATTGAGCCAAATATTTGTGTCGAATGGGAAGTTGGGAAGGAAAGTTATGCTTATTTGTATCTTTCCCACGAGATCAGGCCTGAGAGCATCTTTGTTCTGAGTATTATTTAAAGTGAATCCTGTGGATCATCTTGAACCACTTTTCCTGAACACAGAGATAAATGATATATTCATTTCTGAATTTAATAATTTCTTTGTAGACCGTCTTTTCTTTGGCTAGAAAGAATAGGGAAATATGACATATCCTAGAAGTTTGTGAGGATAATGTGGGTGATATAAACACTGATGTGTTAAACACATTTAATAACTATCTTATCACATAGTCAAAACAAACTCATTTATATTAAGATTATATACAGACTATCCACTAGGACTAAATTAAAATATTATAAACAAACCATGCAAAATAATTACGCTACTGAAATTCCTTTAAGGCTCCCTTAGAGAGGGCTCTCGCGATACTTTGTGTGAGAACCATGGACAGTGAACTGAGTTGACCTCATGAGTTCACTGCAGTTCATTGCTACAGGCTCTCGCAATACTTGGCACTGACCCCGGTGAAATCATGACATCACCGCTCGTCACTTATTTTATTTTTGTTAGCTATTAAAAGTATCATGAATACAAGATTATTATTTTGTTTCTCTCATTGAGAACAATCAATCTCTTTTCAACTGATTCCAAAGCTTTTTTCTGTTTACATTGCTTAATTAAAATCAATTAAAATAGGAATAAGCAGGGAAAACCTCTTAAAAGTAGACTCAAACCACACAGGTATAAGGCCAATACAAAAAGAGATAGATTGGCCTATTCATCAATATACTATTGTAAAGTGCTAATGTGGAATCACAGAGTGTATGTCTCTGTTGGTAAACCGATAGCAAGGATGTGTGCAAGAGCCAGCAGAGTAAGATTAATAAAAAAAATGTAATCACTATGCTAGTGAGAAACAATTAGCCACAATCATATTTCTAAAATACAAATAACGGTTAAAGGGAACCTGTCACCAGGTTTTCCCTTATGATCTGTGGCCACGACCATTGAGCCCTTATATACAGCATTCCATAATACTGTATATAAGTGCCCAGGTCGCTCTATATAACATAAAAACACCTTTATTACACTCTCCTAGGAGGCGATCTGGTCCAATGGGTGTCACTGGTCGCGGGTTCAGCGCCTCCTCCATTTTGCTTTATCGCTGTCCTCCTGCTCTGCCACGTGTGCATGACATAGTTACATAGGTTGAAAAAAAGACCTAGGTCCATCTAGTTCAACCTTCCTCCACCAATTCTACATTTTGTCCCTAAGTCACTTATAACCGACAATGTTGTGTGTTCTGAGGACATCATCCAGCCCTTTTTTAAAAGCTGTTATAGTATCTGCCATTACTACCTCTTGTGGTAGGGCACTCCACAGTCTGACTGCTCTAACTGTAAAGAACCCTTTCCTATTTAACTGTCGGAATCGCTTTTCTTCCACTTGCAATGCATGCCCCCTGGTCCTTAGTATTGTCTTTGTAAGCAATAAGTCATGTGCCAGTCCTTTATAGTAACCACACATGTATTTATACATATAAATGAGATCTCCTCTGAGACGTCTTTTTTCTAAGCTAAACATATCTAACTTTTTCAACCTGTCATCATATGGGATGCCTCCATTCCTTGTAGTAGTCTAGTTGCCTGCCTTTGAACTGACTCTAACTTCTGAATGTCCTTTTTAAAATGTAAAGCCTAACACTGGATCACATATTCCAGATGTGGCCTTACAAGTGATTTATAGAGGGGTAAAAATACGTTGGGATCCTGGGATCTAATCTCTCTTTTTGTACACCCTAAAATGTTGTTTGCTTTAGCAGCTGCTGCTTGACATTGAGTGCTGCTGCTCAGCTTATTTGTAATGAGAATACCCAAGTCCTTCTCCTGTTCTGTAGTCCTGAGTTTACTTCCATTTAATGTATATGCAGCAATAGGATTACTCTGTCCTAGGTTCATTACTTTACATTTACATTTATGACACATACTGCGTCATTCACATACAGGCCTCCATTGTGCTCCTTCATATATGCACTATGATGTGCCCTTCTGAGGGCAAAGTAAAGTACTGTAATGCGCAGGAACAAGGAAAGGTCAAAGACCACCTGTAAACTGTACATGTGCACTACAGTACTTTGATCTGCCCTCACTAGCAATGCCCATCAGACTGGATCGCCCCCTAGGTGAGTATAATAAAGGTGTTTTTTTACATTATACAGAGTGGCCTGAGCACTTATATTTTGGACTGCTGAATATAAGGGCTCACTGGTGGTGGCCACAGCTCATAAGGAAAAACCCGGTGACAGGATCCCTTTAAGGGTCCTGTTGGTGTGTATACATACACCCTTATAAAATGCTAGTGTAAGGTTACAGAGTATATGAAAATCCGTTAATGGACCAATAGCAGGGATGTATATAAGCACCAGTAAGGTAAGACTGAAAGGTGATATGGGATGGTATTGTTTCTTTAGTAGTGCAAACAAATTAATAAACAACAATCACACTTCAATCGCAATAAAGAGATGTAACGGACCCTGGTAGTGTATGTCCATCCACTCAATGCCGTTTCGCCTCTCACTTCTTCCAGGGGCATGTGCTCTTGTTTGATTCATAGTCTTTTAATCACGTTGATATTTCTTTAATTTAGGCTGACCTATATCCTGTTCCAATTTATCTACTTCTTTTTCAATAGCTTTGAGATGTTTTCTAACCAGTTTGATTGTATGTCCTTATTAAGAGACTTTTGCAATTCATCAGTCTCATCAGTCTCATCATCTATGTATCGTAGAAACAGCGCAATTTTTTGCAATGATAATTTGGATAAATTCTAGCGAACAATTTGTTGCTGTCATTTTCCATCTTTGATTAGTTATTGTCTTCTAGGTCAAATGATGGAAAGACTTGGATTCTGAGTCTTCTGGGGATAATTTTATGATCTACATAATTTTCTAGTGAAGTTTTTTTATTCCACTATAATCTCATTTTTTATGTAGAGAATTTTTATATTGCTGCATGAGGTCCTGTTGTCTTTGGTGATATCCTATAGGTTACTGCAGACTTCTGAATTCTCACAGCGCTTGCATTACATGCTTTCAGGATTCTCCCATGCCATTGACAGCTGAAAGGACTGACGCATCAAAGCATCAGCAGAATCTGTGCAGAGGACATTGAAGCCTGATTTGAGGTTGGTGGTGCTCGGTGCAGATTGACTCTGTCAATTCTTTTGTGTGCAGTCTCCTTCAGCTGACAAGAGTTGTGATGTGCTGACTGTCATTGGAAAAAATATTACAGCATTTATTGGCCGAAGGGGCCGGCGCTTTAAAGCATAGGCTGAGTCAGTCTTCACCCCGTATCGCCAAACTTAGATCAGGCTTCTCTATTCTCTGCAGCATAGATCTGTCGATGCTTGGGAGCACCGGCCCTTTCAGTGGACAATGATTGAAAGGTAGCTCTGCCCCATCAATGATATCCGATTTCAGTGCCCAAATTGGAAGTAACAGACAGGAAGCAGTGGATGAATGATAACAAAGGGTTATATGACCAACACAGAGATACGCACCTAGAAGCAGATCAGTCAATATAAGTATATTTGAAAAGTGAGTGTTAGGAAGAGTTAGGACAAAGAAAAGATGTCATATAGTAGTGGAAAGCCTCTTTATCTCCCTTTCCTGTGCAGACAATTTTCATTTTTGCTCTTTTTTCCCCCTTTACCCTTCTTATAAGTTCCATAACCTTTTATTTTTCCATCCACATTAAGTATAATGGCTTATTTTTTGCAGAATCAGTTGTAGTTTTGAATGACACCATTTATTTTAGCAGTCAAAATACTGAAAAACTAGAAAAAAAGTGTGAAACTTGAAAAAAATGCTATGTATTTTGTTCTTCCTGTGATAAACGTTCCTCTGAATCATGATTCTTTAGGTCAGTATGATTACGTTGCTTCCAAACTTATCTAGATGCTTTAATTTTGATGAGCAGTGATGAACACCCTCCCCCCCCCATCCTTTCTGGCATTCTGATCTTTCTTCTTACATTGCCTACCGATTCAGCCAAATAAATTATACTTTGCTAGCTCAAACCTTTGGGGTGATACCAAAAATGTTTATTAATTTATTTTCATTTCTTTATTTTCAATGACGTAAAAGGAGGGTAATTTGAACTTTTATATATTTTTTTATTTTAAATTCAACTTTTTGTTACTTTATTTTTTGCCTCCTTTGGTGACATGAAACTGCTATAATTGAATTACTTACAATATTCCAGTATTTAAACTATACTGCAATGTATTTTAGGAGTAGAGATGAGCGAACCGGTCCCGGTTCGGCTCGAGGTCGGTTCGCCGAACGGAGCTCCCGTTCGAGTTCGGCTCGTCGAACGTTCGACGAACCAAACTCGAACTGCATAGGAAACAATGGCAGGCAATCACAAACACAGAAAAACACCTAGAAAACACCCTCAAAGGTGTCCAAAAGGTCACAAACAACTCACAACACATGGGAAAGTGACAAGGACATATACTCATGTGAAAACAAAAGAGCTGGACAAGGAAAAAGAGGAGGACACACAGATATATGAGTATATGCAAGGAAACATCGATTCCATTATTGTGCAACTTGAGCCCTGCTGATTTTAGGCTTCCAATCTTGATAAATTGCCTGAGCTCGCCACGTACGTCTTGGGGATCTTGTCGTGTCCTGCAGCCAGCGTTCTCTCGGAACCTGTCTTCAGTGCTGCTGGGGGTCTGCTGGCAGATAAGCACACGTGTCTGTCCACTGACAATGTGGACATGGCTCTCAGAGGACTTTTCTTCCCCTGGGTCAGCCAGGGGACGGGAAAGGCACGCGTATTTTTGAGAGTGCTTCATGCAAAGCATCTTTTTCTTTTTCAAAAGGGGGGGTCAACCGATGCCAGTCAAGTGGGGTGTGTGTGGCCCAGTTAGTGGCAACGAGGGAGACTGTGGTTGGAGTCCCCTCGCTGTGTTTCTAAAAGAACCAAGATGAACAAGTCATGGCTCTCAGAGGACTTTTCTTCCCCTGGGTCAGCCAGGGGACGGGAAAGGCACGCGTATTTTTGAGAGTGCTTCATGCAAAGCATCTTTTTCTTTTTCAAAAGGGGGGGTCAACCGATGCCAGTCAAGTGGGGTGTGTGTGGCCCAGTTAGTGGCAACGAGGGAGACTGTGGTTGGAGTCCCCTCGCTGTGTTTCTAAAAGAACCAAGATGAACAAGTCATGGCTCTCAGAGGACTTTTCTTCCCCTGGGTCAGCCAGGGGACGGGAAAGGCACGTGTATTTTTGAGAGTGCTTCATGCAAAGCATCTTTTTCTTTTTCAAAAGGGGGCTCAACCGATGCCAGTCAAGTGGGGTGTGTGTGGCCCAGTTAGTGGCAACGAGGGAGACTGTGGTTGGAGTCCCCTCGCTGTGTTTCTAAAAGAACCAAGATGAACAAGTCATGGCTCTCAGAGGACTTTTCTTCCCCTGGGTCAGCCAGGGGATGGGAAAGGCACGTGTATTTTTGAGAGTGCTTCATGCAAAGCATCTTTTTCTTTTTCAAAAGGGGGCTCAACCGATGCCAGTCAAGTGGGGTGTGTGTGGCCCAGTTAGTGGAAACGAGGGAGACTGTGGTTGGAGTCCCCTCGCTGTGTTTCTAAAAGAACCAAGATGAACAAGTCATGGCTCTCAGAGGACTTTTCTTCCCCTGGGTCAGCCAGGGGACGGGAAAGGCACGTGTATTTTTGAGAGTGCTTCATGCAAAGCATCTTTTTCTTTTTCAAAAGGGGGCTCAACCGATGCCAGTCAAGTGGGGTGTGTGTGGCCCAGTTAGTGGAAACGAGGGAGACTGTGGTTGGAGTCCCCTCGCTGTGTTTCTAAAAGAACCAAGATGAACAAGTCATGGGTCTCAGAGGACTTTTCTTCCCCTGGGTCAGCCAGGGGACGGGAAAGGCACGCGTATTTTTGAGAGTGCTTCATGCAAAGCATCTGTTTCTTATTCAAAAGGGGGGTCAACCCATGCCAGTCAAGTGGGGTGTGTGTGGCCCAGTTAGTGGCAACGAGGGAGACTGTGGTTGGAGTCCCCTCGCTGTGTTTCTAAAAGAACCAAGATGAACAAGTCATGGCTCTCAGAGGACTTTTCTTCCCCTGGGTCAGCCAGGGGACGGGAAAGGCACGCGTATTTTTGAGAGTGCTTCATGCAAAGCATCTTTTTCTTTTTCAAAAGGGGGGGTCAACCGATGCCAGTCAAGTGGGGTGTGTGTGGCCCAGTTAGTGGCAACGAGGGAGACTGTGGTTGGAGTCCCCTCGCTGTGTTTCTAAAAGAACCAAGATGAACAAGTCATGGCTCTCAGAGGACTTTTCTTCCCCTGGGTCAGTCAGGGGACGGGAAAGGCACGTGTATTTTTGAGAGTGCTTCATGCAAAGCATCTTTTTCTTTTTCAAAAGGGGGTTCAACCGATGCCAGTCAAGTGGGGTGTGTGTGGCCCAGTTAGTGGAAACGAGGGAGACTGTGGTTGGAGTCCCCTCGCTGTGTTTCTAAAAGAACCAAGATGAACAAGTCATGGGTCTCAGAGGACTTTTCTTCCCCTGGGTCAGCCAGGGGACGGGAAAGGCACGCGTATTTTTGAGAGTGCTTCATGCAAAGCATCTGTTTCTTTTTCAAAAGGGGGGGTCAACCGATGCCAGTCAAGTGGGGTGTGTGTGGCCCAGTTAGTGGCAACGAGGGAGACTGTGGTTGGAGTCCCCTCGCTGTGTTTCTAAAAGAACCAAGATGAACAAGTCATGGGTCTCAGAGGACTTTTCTTCCCCTGGGTCAGCCAGGGGACGGGAAAGGCACGCGTATTTTTGAGAGTGCTTCATGCAAAGCATCTGTTTCTTATTCAAAAGGGGGGTCAACCCATGCCAGTCAAGTGGGGTGTGTGTGGCCCAGTTAGTGGCAACGAGGGAGACTGTGGTTGGAGTCCCCTCGCTGTGTTTCTAAAAGAACCAAGATGAACAAGTCATGGCTCTCAGAGGACTTTTCTTCCCCTGGGTCAGCCAGGGGACGGGAAAGGCACGCGTATTTTTGAGAGTGCTTCATGCAAAGCATCTTTTTCTTTTTCAAAAGGGGGGTCAACCGATGCCAGTCAAGTGGGGTGTGTGTGGCCCAGTTAGTGGCAACGAGGGAGACTGTGGTTGGAGTCCCCTCGCTGTGTTTCTAAAAGAACCAAGATGAACAAGTCATGGCTCTCAGAGGACTTTTCTTCCCCTGGGTCAGCCAGGGGACGGGAAAGGCACGCTTATTTTTGAGAGTGCTTCATGCAAAGCATCTTTTTCTTTTTCAAAAGGGGGGCTCAACCGATGCCAGTCAAGTGGGGTGTGTGTGGCCCAGTTAGTGGCAACGAGGGAGACTGTGGTTGGAGTCCCCTCGCTGTGTTTCTAAAAGAACCAAGATGAACAAGTCATGGCTCTCAGAGGACTTTTCTTCCCCTGGGTCAGCCAGGGGACGGGAAAGGCACGTGTATTTTTGAGAGTGCTTCATGCAAAGCATCTTTTTCTTTTTCAAAAGGGGGCTCAACCGATGCCAGTCAAGTGGGGTGTGTGTGGCCCAGTTAGTGGCAACGAGGGAGACTGTGGTTGGAGTCCCCTCGCTGTGTTTCTAAAAGAACCAAGATGAACAAGTCATGGCTCTCAGAGGACTTTTCTTCCCCTGGGTCAGCCAGGGGACGGGAAAGGCACGTGTATTTTTGAGAGTGCTTCATGCAAAGCATCTTTTTCTTTTTCAAAAGGGGGCTCAACCGATGCCAGTCAAGTGGGGTGTGTGTGGCCCAGTTAGTGGAAACGAGGGAGACTGTGGTTGGAGTCCCCTCGCTGTGTTTCTAAAAGAACCAAGATGAACAAGTCATGGGTCTCAGAGGACTTTTCTTCCCCTGGGTCAGCCAGGGGACGGGAAAGGCACGCGTATTTTTGAGAGTGCTTCATGCAAAGCATCTGTTTCTTTTTCAAAAGGGGGGGTCAACCGATGCCAGTCAAGTGGGGTGTGTGTGGCCCAGTTAGTGGAAACGAGGGAGACTGTGGTTGGAGTCCCCTCGCTGTGTTTCTAAAAGAACCAAGATGAACAAGTCATGGCTCTCAGAGGACTTTTCTTCCCCTTGGTCAGCCAGGGGACGGGAAAGGCACGTGTATTTTTGAGAGTGCTTCATGCAAAGCATCTTTTTCTTTTTCAAAAGGGGGCTCAACCGATGCCAGTCAAGTGGGGTGTGTGTGGCCCAGTTAGTGGAAACGAGGGAGACTGTGGTTGGAGTCCCCTCGCTGTGTTTCTAAAAGAACCAAGATGAACAAGTCATGGGTCTCAGAGGACTTTTCTTCCCCTGGGTCAGCCAGGGGACGGGAAAGGCACGCGTATTTTTGAGAGTGCTTCATGCAAAGCATCTGTTTCTTATTCAAAAGGGGGGTCAACCCATGCCAGTCAAGTGGGGTGTGTGTGGCCCAGTTAGTGGCAACGAGGGAGACTGTGGTTGGAGTCCCCTCGCTGTGTTTCTAAAAGAACCAAGATGAACAAGTCATGGCTCTCAGAGGACTTTTCTTCCCCTGGGTCAGCCAGGGGACGGGAAAGGCACGTGTATTTTTGAGAGTGCTTCATGCAAAGCATCTTTTTCTTTTTCAAAAGGGGGCTCAACCGATGCCAGTCAAGTGGGGTGTGTGTGGCCCAGTTAGTGGTAACGAGGGAGACTGTGGTTGGAGTCCCCTCGCTGTGTTTCTAAAAGAACCAAGATGAACAAGTCATGGGTCTCAGAGGACTTTTCTTCCCCTGGGTCAGCCAGGGGACGGGAAAGGCACGCGTATTTTTGAGAGTGCTTCATGCAAAGCATCTGTTTCTTTTTCAAAAGGGGGGGTCAACCGATGCCAGTCAAGTGGGGTGTGTGTGGCCCAGTTAGTGGCAACGAGGGAGACTGTGGTTGGAGTCCCCTCGCTGTGTTTCTAAAAGAACCAAGATGAACAAGTCATGGCTCTCAGAGGACTTTTCTTCCCCTGGGTCAGCCAGGGGACGGGAAAGGCACGCGTATTTTTGAGAGTGCTTCATGCAAAGCATCTGTTTCTTTTTCAAAAGGGGGGGTCAACCGATGCCAGTCAAGTGGGGTGTGTGTGGCCCAGTTAGTGGCAACGAGGGAGACTGTGGTTGGAGTCCCCTCGCTGTGTTTCTAAAAGAACCAAGATGAACAAGTCATGGCTCTCAGAGGACTTTTCTTCCCCTGGGTCAGCCACGGGACGGGAAAGGCACGCGTATTTTTGAGAGTGCTTCATGCAAAGCATCTTTTTCTTTTTCAAAAGGGGGGGTCAACCGATGCCAGTCAAGTGGGGTGTGTGTGGCCCAGTTAGTGGCAACGAGGGAGACTGTGGTTGGAGTCCCCTCGCTGTGTTTCTAAAAGAACCAAGATGAACAAGTCATGGCTCTCAGAGGACTTTTCTTCCCCTGGGTCAGCCAGGGGACGGGAAAGGCACGTGTATTTTTGAGAGTGCTTCATGCAAAGCATCTTTTTCTTTTTCAAAAGGGGGCTCAACCGATGCCAGTCAAGTGGGGTGTGTGTGGCCCAGTTAGTGGCAACGAGGGAGACTGTGGTTGGAGTCCCCTCGCTGTGTTTCTAAAAGAACCAAGATGAACAAGTCATGGCTCTCAGAGGACTTTTCTTCCCCTGGGTCAGCCAGGGGACGGGAAAGGCACGCGTATTTTTGAGAGTGCTTCATGCAAAGCATCTGTTTCTTTTTCAAAATGGGGGGTCAACCCATGCCAGTCAAGTGGGGTGTGTGTGGCCCAGTTAGTGGCAACGAGGGAGACTGTGGTTGGAGTCCCCTCGCTGTGTTTCTAAAAGAACCAAGATGAACAAGTCATGGCTCTCAGAGGACTTTTCTTCCCCTGGGTCAGCCAGGGGACGGGAAAGGCACGTGTATTTTTGAGAGTGCTTCATGCAAAGCATCTTTTTCTTTTTCAAAAGGGGGCTCAACCGATGCCAGTCAAGTGGGGTGTGTGTGGCCCAGTTAGTGGAAACGAGGGAGACTGTGGTTGGAGTCCCCTCGCTGTGTTTCTAAAAGAACCAAGATGAACAAGTCATGGGTCTCAGAGGACTTTTCTTCCCCTGGGTCAGCCAGGGGACGGGAAAGGCACGCGTATTTTTGAGAGTGCTTCATGCAAAGCATCTGTTTCTTTTTCAAAAGGGGGGGTCAACCGATGCCAGTCAAGTGGGGTGTGTGTGGCCCAGTTAGTGGCAACGAGGGAGACTGTGGTTAAAGTCCCCTCGTTGTGTTTCTAAAAGAACCAAGATGAACAAGTCATGGCTCTCAGAGGACTTTTCTTCCCCTGGGTCAGCCAGGGGACGGGAAAGGCACGCGTATTTTTGAGAGTGCTTCATGCAAAGCATCTTTTTCTTTTTCAAAAGGGGGGGTCAACCGATGCCAGTCAAGTGGGGTGTGTGTGGCCCAGTTAGTGGCAACGAGGGAGACTGTGGTTGGAGTCCCCTCGCTGTGTTTCTAAAAGAACCAAGATGAACAAGTCATGGCTCTCAGAGGACTTTTCTTCCCCTGGGTCAGCCAGGGGACGGGAAAGGCACGTGTATTTTTGAGAGTGCTTCATGCAAAGCATCTTTTTCTTTTTCAAAAGGGGGCTCAACCGATGCCAGTCAAGTGGGGTGTGTGTGGCCCAGTTAGTGGCAACGAGGGAGACTGTGGTTGGAGTCCCCTCGCTGTGTTTCTAAAAGAACCAAGATGAACAAGTCATGGCTCTCAGAGGACTTTTCTTCCCCTGGGTCAGCCAGGGGACGGGAAAGGCACGCGTATTTTTGAGAGTGCTTCATGCAAAGCATCTGTTTCTTTTTCAAAATGGGGGGTCAACCCATGCCAGTCAAGTGGGGTGTGTGTGGCCCAGTTAGTGGCAACGAGGGAGACTGTGGTTGGAGTCCCCTCGCTGTGTTTCTAAAAGAACCAAGATGAACAAGTCATGGCTCTCAGAGGACTTTTCTTCCCCTGGGTCAGCCAGGGGACGGGAAAGGCACGTGTATTTTTGAGAGTGCTTCATGCAAAGCATCTTTTTCTTTTTCAAAAGGGGGCTCAACCGATGCCAGTCAAGTGGGGTGTGTGTGGTCCAGTTAGTGGTAACGAGGGAGACTGTGGTTGGAGTCCCCTCGCTGTGTTTCTAAAAGAACCAAGATGAACAAGTCATGGGTCTCAGAGGACTTTTCTTCCCCTGGGTCAGCCAGGGGACGGGAAAGGCACGCGTATTTTTGAGAGTGCTTCATGCAAAGCATCTGTTTCTTTTTCAAAAGGGGGGGTCAACCGATGCCAGTCAAGTGGGGTGTGTGTGGCCCAGTTAGTGGAAACGAGGGAGACTGTGGTTGGAGTCCCCTCGCTGTGTTTCTAAAAGAACCAAGATGAACAAGTCATGGGTCTCAGAGGACTTTTCTTCCCCTGGGTCAGCCAGGGGACGGGAAAGGCACGCGTATTTTTGAGAGTGCTTCATGCAAAGCATCTGTTTCTTTTTCAAAAGGGGGGGTCAATCGATGCCAGTCAAGTGGGGTGTGTGTGGCCCAGTTAGTGGCAACGAGGGAGACTGTGGTTGGAGTCCCCTCGCTGTGTTTCTAAAAGAACCAAGATGAACAAGTCATGGCTCTCAGAGGACTTTTCTTCCCCTGGGTCAGCCAGGGGACGGGAAAGGCACGCGTATTTTTGAGAGTGCTTCATGCAAAGCATCTTTTTCTTTTTCAAAAGGGGGGGTCAACCGATGCCAGTCAAGTGGGGTGTGTGTGTCCCAGTTAGTGGCAACGAGGGAGACTGTGGTTGGAGTCCCCTCGCTGTGTTTCTAAAAGAACCAAGATGAACAAGTCATGGCTCTCAGAGGACTTTTCTTCCCCTGGGTCAGCCAGGGGACGGGAAAGGCACGTGTATTTTTGAGAGTGCTTCATGCAAAGCATCTTTTTCTTTTTCAAAAGGGGGCTCAACCGATGCCAGTCAAGTGGGGTGTGGGTGGCCCAGTTAGTGGCAACGAGGGAGACTGTGGTTGGAGTCCCCTCGCTGTGTTTCTAAAAGAACCAAGATGAACAAGTCATGGCTCTCAGAGGACTTTTCTTCCCCTGGGTCAGCCAGGGGACGGGAAAGGCACGCGTATTTTTGAGAGTGCTTCATGCAAAGCATCTGTTTCTTTTTCAAAATGGGGGGTCAACCCATGCCAGTCAAGTGGGGTGTGTGTGGCCCAGTTAGTGGCAACGAGGGAGACTGTGGTTGGAGTCCCCTCGCTGTGTTTCTAAAAGAACCAAGATGAACAAGTCATGGCTCTCAGAGGACTTTTCTTCCCCTGGGTCAGCCAGGGGACGGGAAAGGCACGTGTATTTTTGAGAGTGCTTCATGCAAAGCATCTTTTTCTTTTTCAAAAGGGGGCTCAACCGATGCCAGTCAAGTGGGGTGTGTGTGGCCCAGTTAGTGGAAACGAGGGAGACTGTGGTTGGAGTCCCCTCGCTGTGTTTTACATGCTTTTAGAAGGGCATGACATGGCTTGGAGGTTGACTTTCATCATCTTCAAACTGTTGGCTACCAAAATGCTGCCTTTCCAACAACTGTGGTTATAGACAATGAGGAACATACTGATGAAGATGAGACTCAGATACCCGATTGGGATGACAACTTAAATATTCGGTCAGGGCAAGAAGAGGCTCGGTCTGAGGGGGAGGGGAGTGCAAACACAACAATTGATGATGAAGTCCTAGATCCCACCTACTGTCAACCCACAGTCAGACACTCGAGGAGGTCAACAGAGGCGGTGGAGGAGGATGCAACCGACGTCGAAGTAACCTTGCGCCTTCCTGGACACAGTCGGAGCACTGGTAGCACGTCTACAACTGCATCCTCAGCCACCACTCTGCCTCTGAGCATTATTCGGGGTGGATCAACAGGTCGCATGGCCTCTAAGCCTTGCCTAGCCTGGTCCTTTTTTGACATAAAAAAAGATCGCCCTAATTATGTGATCTGTAACATTTGGCATGGTTATCTTACTAGAGGTCAAAACCTCAGCAGTTTGACAACTTCTTCCATGAATCGTCACATGAATAAATATCATATGGCCTGGTGGGAAGCTCACCGTGCTGCAATGCGGCCTAGCGGAGCCAACCATCCACCGCCTGCCCCTTCCAGTGCATCCGCGCGCTCGTCATCTTCTAGGACTGTGGGGACAGCTGTCACACCTGTTTTTCCACCCACAACTTCCACCACTGTAACCGCAACAGGCAGTTTGCTTGGTAGGTCGTCAGTTGGTTTGGAAGGGGAAACAAGTGATTGTGTACAGCTCTCTCAAACATCGATAGCACCAACGTTGGATGAAGGCAACATCATGTCTCCGCCTGCACTTTCCTCACAAACCTGCATTTTTCCAGGGACACCCTACTGAACACCGTCTACACACAGCAGCCAGATCTCTGTCCCTCAGATGTGGTCAAATAAAAGGCCACTTCCTGCGACCCATGACAAAGCTAAGAGGTTGACTCTATCCCTCTGTAAGCTGTTGGCTACCGAAATGCTGCCTTTCCGCCTAGTGGACACACAGGATTTTAGAGACCTTATGTCTGTCGCTGTGCCCCAGTACCAGATGCCTAGTCGCCACTACTTCTCTAAGAAAGGTGTGCCCGCGCTACACCAGCATGTCACACACAACATCACCGCTTCCTTGAGAAACTCGGTGTGTGAACGGGTGCATTTCACCACCGATACTTGGACCAGTAAGCATGGACAGTGACGTTACATGTCGCTGACTGGGCACTGGGTAACTATGGTGATAGATGATGAAGGGTCTGCTGCACAAGTCTTGCCATCCCCACGACTTGTGTGTCAATCCTCTGTCTGTCCAAGTTCCGCCACTGCTTCTGCCTCCTCCACCTCGTCTGGGTCCTCCACCTTCGCCCAAAGCCTGCCTAGTCAGGCCTCCAGCGTTCTAACTGCGCAGAAGGAATCACGCACCCCTCATTACTATGCTGGCAGCAGAGCGCAACGGCATCAGGCGGTCTTTAGCTTGAAATGTCTTGGAAATAAGAGTCACACAGCGGCTGAGTTGTGGGCAGCTCTGGAGACTGAGTTTAATAAATGGTTGTCTCCACTCAACCTGCAGCCTGGTAAGGCCGTGTGCGACAATGCTGCAAACCTGGGTGCGGCCCTTCGCCTGGGCAAGGTGACACATGTGCCTTGTATGGCTCACGGGTTGAACCTTGTTGTTCAGCAATTTTTAACACACTATCCCAGCCTAGATGGCCTTCTGAACAGGGCACGAAGTCTGTCTGCTCACTTCCGCCGTTCAACCACCGCTGCTGAGCGACTTGCATCGCTCCAGAAGTCTTTCGGCCTGCCTGTTCATCACCTGAAATGCGATGTGACGACACGCTGGAATTCGACTCTCCACATTTTACAGCGACTGCGGCAGCACCATCGAGCCCTGGTGCAATACGTCATGACGTATAGCCTGGGCCAACGAGATGCAGAGGTGGGGCAGATCACCCTGATGGAGTGGTCTCAGATCAAGAACCTATGCACCCTTCTGCACAGTTTCGACATGGCGTCGAATATGTTTAGCGCTGACAATGCCATTATCAGCATGACAATTCCAGTCATTTACATGCTGGAGCACACGCTAAACACTATTCGGAGTCAGGGGGTGGGACAACAGGAAGGGGAGGAACTACAGGAGGATTCATATGCGCAAGACACAACAACATCACCAAGGTCCAGACGTTCATCATCACCAACGCGGCAGGCATGGGACCATGGGGGACAGGGATCAACAAGGGCGCATGGTAGCAGGCGAGATGTTGAGGAAGGTGCAGGAGGACATGAAGATATGGAGGACGAACTGTCCATGGACATGGAAGACTCAGCAGATGAGGGGGAGCTTGGTCAAATTTCAGTTGAAAGAGGTTGGGTGGAGATGTCAGAGGAAGAAAGAACGGTTAGCACCTCTATGCCACAAACACAGCGTGGACTTGGTCCGCATGGCTGCGCAAGACACATGAGTGCCTTCTTGTTGCACTACCTCCAACATGACCCTCGTATTGTCAAAATTAGAAGTGATGATGACTACTAGCTTGCCACACTATTAGATCCCCGGTACAAGTCCAAATTTTGTGACATAATTCCACCCATAGAAAGGGACGCACGTATGCAGGAGTATCAGCAGAAGCTGTTACTCGATCTTAGCTCGGCTTTTCCACCAAACAACCGTGCAGGTGAAGGGAGTGATTCTTCCAGTTGTAACTTGACAAACATGGGACGGCCTCGTCATCTTCAACAGTCTACCCGTACCAGTAGGACCGGATCTGGTGCTGGTAACAGCAATTTTATGGAATCTTTTAATAATTTTTTTAGACCCTCCTTTGCAAGGCCACCAGAGACAACAAGTCTGACACATAGTCAACGGATGGAGAGGATGATACAGGAGTATCTCCAAATGAACATCGATGCAATGACTTTTCAAATGGAGCCTTGCTCCTTTTGGGCTTCAAATCTAGAAAAATGTCCAGAGCTCTCCAGTTACGCCTTGAAGATTTTGTCGTGTCCAGCTGCCAGCGTTGTCTCTGAACGTGTCTTCAGTGCTGCTGGGTGTGTGCTGACAGATAAGCGCACGCGTCTGTCCAGTGACAATGTGGACAGACTGACGTTCATCAAAATGAACAAGTCATGGATCCACAAGGAATTTACTACCCCTGTGTCATCCTGGGGAGAGTAAATGCTTGTGGATTTGGAATGTGCTTGATGCAAATCAAAACATCCTGTTTGCAACTAGGTCACAAGTGCTGCCACTGAATGGGTGGGTGTGTGTGGGGCACAATTTTTGGAAAAAAGGGAGGCTCCGCTTGGAGTAACCCTTGCTTGCTGTGTTTTTTAAAAATGATACAAGATGAACAGATCTGAAGGCAAGATGAAGGCAACATCATGTCTCCGCCTGCACTTTCCTCACAAACCTGCATTTTTCCAGGGACACCCTACTCAACACCGTCTACAGACAGCAGCCAGATCTCTGTCCCTCAGATGTGGACAAATAAAAGGCCATTTCCTGCGACCCATGACAAAGCTAAGAGGTTGACTTTATCCCTCTGTAAGCTCTTGGCTACGGAAATGCTGCCTTTCCGCATGGTGGACACACAGGATTTTAGAGACCTTATGTCTGTCACTGTGCCCCAGTACCAGATGCCCAGTCGCCACTACTTCTCTAAGAAAGGTGTGCCTGCGCTACACCAGCATGTCGCACACAACATCACCGCTTCCTTGAGAAACTCTGTGTGTGAACAGGTGCATTTCACCACCGATACTTGGACCAGTAAGCATGGATAGGGACGTTACATGTCGCTGACTGGGCACTGGCAAACTATGGTGAGAGATGGAGAAGGGTCTGCTGTACAAGTCTTGCCGTCCCCACGAGTTGTTTCAATCCTTGTTCTGTATGTAGAAGTTAATACACTGCTTCTGCCTCTTCAACCTCGTGTGGGTCCTCCACCTTGGCGCAAACCCTGTGTGGTCAGGCCACCCTTCCAAGCAACTGCGCACAAGGACTACCACACACCTCCTTACTATGCTGGCAGCAGAGCTCAATGCCATCAGGCGGTCAAAGTTTTACTTTGAAATGTATGGGAAATGTGAGTCACACCGCTATTCCAGAGAATAGGAGTCAGGCAGGGTCAAAACATTAATTGAGGAACAGGAACAGAATGGGACGGCCAGGACTTAATCAGAAAACAAGCAGAGGTGAAATGCGGATCGGCCAACAAGGTACATAAACAGCAAGCAGGAAAAGTAGTCAGGTAACAAGCACACAAAATCATAAAACTGAACTGGGGGTAAAATTAACCAGAGGTTCATAGCTATGTCTGGCAGTGGTCTGCAGACAGGATGGGCATAAAAAAGGGTGTGGTGTCTTCCCATTGGTTGTAGCTGAATGATGGTATTTCATCTGTGAGATACCCACCAGCTACATTCAGCCAGAGATTCTGCATCTGTCAAGGTAATGCAGCCCAGTGGGTGAGCATAACCTGCGTCCACCTGCGCCGCTGGCATGGACTCCTCTCCCATCATCAGCACTATTCATGAAAGGAACACGTTGTAACCTGGCGACCGTAGTACAAATTGACGGAGCGGACTCCGTTGGTGACTTAACAGCCGTGTGCGGCAATGATGCAAACCTGGCTGCGGGCCATCGTCAGGGCAATGTGACACACGTGCCTTGTATGGCTCACGTGTTGAACCTAATTCTCCAGCAATTTTTAAAACACCATCACGGCCTACATGGCCTTGTGCAGCGTGCACGCTCGCTATGTGCTCACTTCCATCGTGCGTACACAGCAGCTCAACAACTTTCGTCGCTACAGAAGTCTTTAGGTCTGGTGGTTAAACGCCTGAAATGCGATGTGCCCACATGCAGGAATTTGAATCTGCACATAGTGCAGCGTGTGTGGCAGCACCGCAGAGCCCTGCTGAAATACGGTATGACATATAGCCTGGGATAACTTGATCAAGAGGTGGTGCAGATCACGCTGCTGGAGTGGTGTCAGATCAAGGACCTATGCACCCTGCTACACAGTTCACAAATGTCGACGAAGATGTTTAGCACTGGCAATGTCATTCTCAGCGTGACAATTCTGGTCATCTACATGATGGAGCACACTGTAATTATTATTCGGAGTCAGGTGTTGGGACAAGAGGAAGGGGAGGAAGTACAGGAGGAGTCATATGCGGAAGGGATAACAAGATCTACGAGGTCCAGATGGTCAGCGGCACCTATGCGGCAGTCATGGTGAGGGAGAGGGATTAACAAGGGCGCATAGTATCAGCAAAAAGTGTTGATGAAAGTGCAGGAGCCCATGAAGAAATGGAGGACGAACTGGCGATGGGCATGGAAGACTCAGCAGATGAGTGAGAGCTTGCTCACATTTCGGTTGTGCGAGGTTGTGGGTAGAGGGCAGAGGAAGGATGCACGATTCTCACCTCTCTGCCACCAACACACCAAGGACTTGGTCCTCCTGGATGCACAAGACACATGAGCGCCTTCTTGCTGCACTACCTACATAACCCTCGTATTGTATGAATTTGAAGTAATCCTGAATACTGGGTTGCCACACTGTTAGATCCCCGGTACAAGACAAAATTTGGCGAACTAATTCCTGCCGTAGAAATAGACGCACGTATACAGGAGTATCTGCAGAATGTGGTACGCAATCTTAGATCTACTTTTCCACTAAACACCAGTGCTGCACAGAGTGAATCTCAACGCTTTGTCATGGATAGGAGGAAATGGTCTTTTACTTGTCCACATCGGAGGGACCGAGGGATGGCTGCTGTGCTGAGATGGCGTTGAGTACGGTGTCCCTGCACAGTTGCACTTTTGGTCATATCCCAAAATGAGTTGAAAAAGGACAGATGCTGTTGGAAAGGGGAACAGGTGTGTTGGAAAGGGGAAAAAAGTTTTGGTCCGTGGATTTGGTGGTTAAGCAACTGTAACATTTGCTGAAGAAACAACATCTGTTACAGTGGGACTGGCAGATTTGGATAAAGTGGTATATAATCTGTGACCGCTATATAACGAAAATTAATAAGAAAAGAAAGACAAAGGTATATATCCCCATCAGCAGTCAGTGTCCACCGTGCTCCCAGTTGGAAAAGGAGAGGTTGGCAACTTGAAGTTTTGGTGGAGGATACAGAGCTGTGTGGCTATGAAACTAATAGTAGCCTGAACCGAGTTAGACGCCATTCTGATCTGGAGACTGTGAGCCCTGTTAGCGTCACAGGGTCCACATGCCCACCCAGCCCAGGAACTCCCTGTTAACAACACAGGGGCCATTGAGTACGCTGACCGTGTGCGTAGGGGCCACACCTGTGGACAGCAGGCGCATCAGCAGCAGCAGGCCTGTTAATGCCACTGGGCTGCACAAGCAGGACTGTTAGGACAGGAGCTGGTCTTAACCATTCTGCGTTACCAACTGTGGTGGCGGCCTGCATCCACCACCCTATCCCTGCCTACCTCTGGCCTAAAGCCGCAATGGGTTCAACACATGGAGGTGTGCTCTTTCGGAGCATAATAGAAGACTGCGCACCTCCTTGTTGGCTCCAGCCCCTTTTATAACCTGGGTGCGCCCCAAACCAGGGTGAACCACAATGCACCTCCTGGAGACAAAAGTAGAGTGACACGTCATGAGTGGCATAACTAGCGTCCTATTTGGAAACGCAACTTCAATGATGACCTCATGGCTGCCATGACCCAAACACCTCACCAGTCATCGTCTGACCATCAATAATGCGGTGACAAGTCATAGGTGTGGGCCTCTGCAAGCCATTTGGGAGGACACCTGATGCCCTGTGGTCTATATGGGACCCCCACATCAGGGCCAGGGCCAAAGAGTTCATTACCGGACCTAGTCTCTGATGCAGGAAGTGCCTGAGCATGCTCAGTAGCATGAAATACAGTCTCTGAAAAAAGACTATCAGCTTTAGCATGGTGTCTAGGCACAAAACAGGACTTAGACCCGGCACGGAATGCAAGCACCTGTGCAAAGAGGCTTTTCACACTTAGTGTGGGAGCATGCGCTGTATCCCGAAAAGAAGACTTAGCGTCAGGAATAACACAGTCAGGCTGAGCATACTCACTACGCGAAACACTAGAATTATGCTGCAGCTGGGGTACATCGGCACACGCATGCGCACTAGCTGCCTCTCCACACTTAGACGTGGAGGGGAAATTTGTCTTGGAGATGCTGTCTATGAACAGAAGGAAAAGCTAAAGGAAGCCTGACTTTCTATCCCTCCGAATTATGAAATGCAGCAATGAATTCCATGAGTTTGCTATAACATTAGCGTAGCAAAATGTGCATGAGGGTGTGATGTAGAGGTGCTAGAAATAGCTTGTCACCAGTGGGGCACTAATGGAATACAACAGCCAGTTCTATGATGCCACTAAATGGCAGTATTTTGTGCTATCATTATAGCTTATTAAAAACAGAGCAGGAGGTTGTCATGCAGAGGTGCTGCACATAGATTTGCAGTAGTGTGAATAGACAAAAGTACAATAGCCACGTTTAGGATACAACTAGGTACACTGAGTGTTTGCTAGTATAATGGCTGAGTTTAAAAAAGTTTGAGTGTGCAATGGAGGCAGACGGGCTCTGCAAATGTCTTTGCACTAGTGGGACTATAGCAAAGTCCAATAGCCACGTTTAGGATGCCACTAGGTACACTGAGTGTTTGCTAGTAAAATTGCTTAGTTTAAAAAAGTTTGAGTGTGCAATGCAGGCAGACGTGCTCTGCAAATGTCTTTGCACTAGTGGGACTATAGCAAAGTACAATAGCCACGTTTAGGATACAACTAGGTACAGTGAGTGTTTGCTAGTATAATGGCTGAGTTTAAAAAAGTTTGAGTGTGCAATGCAGGCAGACGTGCTGCAAATAACGTTCCAATACTGTGAATAGACAAAAGTACAATAGCCACGTTTAGGATACAACTAGGTACAGTGAGTGTTTGCTAGTATAATGGCTGAGTTTAAAAAAGTTTGAGTGTGCAATGCAGGCAGACGTGCTGCAAATAACGTTCCAATACTGTGAATTGACAAAAGTACAATAGCCACGTTTAGGATACAACTAGGTACAGTGAGTGTTTGCTAGTATAATGGCTGAGTTTAAAAAAGTTTGAGTGTGCAATGCAGGCAGACGTGCTCTGCAAATGTCTTTGCACTAGTGGGACTATAGCAAAGTCCAATAGCCACGTTTAGGATGCCACTAGGTACACTGAGTGTTTGCTAGTATAATGGCTGAGTTTAAAAAAGTTTGAGTGTGCAATGCAGGCAGATGTGCTGCAAATAACGTTCCAATACTGTGAATAGACAAAAGTACAATAGCCACGTTTAGGATACAACTAGGTACAGTGAGTGTTTGCTAGTATAATGGCTGAGTTTAAAAAAGTTAGAGTGTGCAATGCAGGCAGACGTGCTGCAAATAACGTTCCAATACTGTGAATAGACAAAAGTACAATAGCCACGTTTAGGATACAACTAGGTACAGTGAGTGTTTGCTAGTATAATGGCTGAGTTTAAAAAAGTTTGAGTGTGCAATGCAGGCAGACGTGCTGCAAATATCGTTCCAATACTGTGAATAGACAAAAGTACAATAGCCACGTTTAGGATACAACTAGGTACACTGAGTGTTTGCTAGTATAATGGCTGAGTTTAAAAAAGTTTGAGTGTGCAATGCAGGCAGACGTGCTGCAAATATCGTTCCAATACTGTGAATAGACAAAAGTACAATAGCCACGTTTAGGATACAACTAGGTACAGTGAGTGTTTGCTAGTATAATGGCTGAGTTTAAAAAAGTTTGAGTGTGCAATGCAGGCAGACGTGCTGCAAATAACGTTCCAATACTGTGAATAGACAAAAGTACAATAGCCACGTTTAGGATACAACTAGGTACACTGAGTGTTTGCTAGTATAATGGCTGAGTTTAAAAAAGTTTGAGTGTGCAATGCAGGCAGACGTGCTGCAAATATCGTTCCAATACTGTGAATAGACAAAAGTACAATAGCCACGTTTAGGATACAACTAGGTACAGTGAGTGTTTGCTAGTATAATGGCTGAGTTTAAAAAAGTTTGAGTGTGCAATGCAGGCAGATGTGCTGCAAATAACGTTCCGATACTGTGAATAAACAAAAGTACAATAGCCACGTTTAGGATACAACTAGGTACAGTGAGTGTTTGCTTGTATAATGGCTGAGTTTAAAAAAGTTAGAGTGTGCAATGCAGGCAGACGTGCTGTAAATAACGTTCCAATACTGTGAATAGACAAAAGTACAATAGCCACGTTTAGGATACAACTAGGTACAGTGAGTGTTTGCTAGTATAATGGCTGAGTTTAAAAAAGTTTGAGTGTGCAATGCAGGCAGACGGGCTCTGCAAATGTCTTTGCACTAGTGGGACTATAGCAAAGTCCAATAGCCACGTTTAGGATGCCACTAGGTACACTGAGTGTTTGCTAGTAAAATTGCTTAGTTTAAAAAAGTTTGAGTGTGCAATGCAGGCAGACGTGCTGCAAATATCGTTCCAATACTGTGAATAGACAAAAGTACAATAGCCACGTTTAGGATACAACTAGGTACACTGAGTGTTTGCTAGTATAATGGCTGAGTTTAAAAAAGTTTGAGTGTGCAATGCAGGCAGACGTGCTGCAAATATCGTTCCAATACTGTGAATAGACAAAAGTACAATAGCCACGTTTAGGATACAACTAGGTACAGTGAGTGTTTGCTAGTATAATGGCTGAGTTTAAAAAAGTTTGAGTGTGCAATGCAGGCAGACGGGCTCTGCAAATGTCTTTGCACTAGTGGGACTATAGCAAAGTCCAATAGCCACGTTTAGGATGCCACTAGGTACACTGAGTGTTTGCTAGTAAAATTGCTTAGTTTAAAAAAGTTTGAGTGTGCAATGCAGGCAGACGTGCTGCAAATATCGTTCCAATACTGTGAATAGACAAAAGTACAATAGCCACGTTTAGGATACAACTAGGTACACTGAGTGTTTGCTAGTATAATGGCTGAGTTTAAAAAAGTTTGAGTGTGCAATGCAGGCAGACGTGCTGCAAATAACGTTCCAATACTGTGAATAGACAAAAGTACAATAGCCACGTTTAGGATACAACTAGGTACAGTGAGTGTTTGCTAGTATAATGGCTGAGTTTAAAAAAGTTTGAGTGTGCAATGCAGGCAGATGTGCTGCAAATAACGTTCCAATACTGTGAATAGACAAAAGTACAATAGCCACGTTTAGGATACAACTAGGTACACTGAGTGTTTGCTAGTATAATGGCTGAGTTTAAAAAAGTTTGAGTGTGCAATGCAGGCAGACGTGCTGCAAATATCGTTCCAATACTGTGAATAGACAAAAGTACAATAGCCACGTTTAGGATACAACTAGGTACAGTGAGTGTTTGCTAGTATAATGGCTGAGTTTAAAAAAGTTTGAGTGTGCAATGCAGGCAGATGTGCTGCAAATAACGTTCCAATACTATGAATAGACAAAAGTACAATAGCCACGTTTAGGATACAACTAGGTACAGTGAGTGTTTGCTAGTATAATGGCTGAGTTTAAAAAAGTTAGTGTGCAATGCAGGCAGACGTGCTGCAAATAACGTTCCAATACTGTGAATAGACAAAAGTACAATAGCCACGTTTAGGATACAACTAGGTACACTTAGTGTTTGCTAGTATAATGGCTGAGTTTAAAAAAGTTTGAGTGTGCAATGCAGGCAGACGTGCTGCAAATATCGTTCCAATACTGTGAATAGACAAAAGTCCAATAGCCACGTTTAGGATACAACTAGGTACAGTGAGTGTTTGCTAGTATAATGGCTGAGTTTAAAAAAGTTTGAGTGTGCAATGCAGGCAGACGTGCTCTGCAAATGTCTTTGCACTAGTGGGACTATAGCAAAGTCCAATAGCCACGTTTAGGATGCCACTAGGTACACTGAGTGTTTGCTAGTAAAATTGCTTAGTTTAAAAAAGTTTGAGTGTGCAATGCAGGCAGACGTGCTCTGTAAATGTCTTTGCACTAGTGGGACTATAGCAAAGTCCAATAGCCACGTTTAGGATGCCACTAGGTACACTGAGTGTTTGCTAGTAAAATTGCTTAGTTTAAAAAAGTTTGAGTGTGCAATGCAGGCAGACGTGCTCTGCAAATGTCTTTGCACTAGTGGGACTATAGCAAAGTCCAATAGCCACGTTTAGGATGCCACTAGGTACACTGAGTGTTTGCTAGTATAATGGCTTAGTTTAAAAAAGTTAGAGTGTGCAATGCAGGCAGACGTGCTGTAAATAACGTTCCAATACTGTGAATAGACAAAAGTACAATAGCCACGTTTAGGATACAACTAGGTACACTGAGTGTTTGCTAGTATAATGGCTGAGTTTAAAAAAGTTTGAGTGTGCAATGCAGGCAGACGTGCTGCAAATATCGTTCCAATACTGTGAATAGACAAAAGTACAATAGCCACGTTTAGGATACAACTAGGTACAGTGAGTGTTTGCTAGTATAATGGCTGAGTTTAAAAAAGTTTGAGTGTGCAATGCAGGCAGATGTGCTGCAAATAACGTTCCGATACTGTGAATAAACAAAAGTACAATAGCCACGTTTAGGATACAACTAGGTACAGTGAGTGTTTGCTAGTATAATGGCTGAGTTTAAAAAAGTTAGAGTGTGCAATGCAGGCAGACGTGCTGTAAATAACGTTCCAATACTGTGAATAGACAAAAGTACAATAGCCACGTTTAGGATACAACTAGGTACAGTGAGTGTTTGCTAGTATAATGGCTGAGTTTAAAAAAGTTTGAGTGTGCAATGCAGGCAGACGGGCTCTGCAAATGTCTTTGCACTAGTGGGACTATAGCAAAGTCCAATAGCCACGTTTAGGATGCCACTAGGTACACTGAGTGTTTGCTAGTAAAATTGCTTAGTTTAAAAAAGTTTGAGTGTGCAATGCAGGCAGACGTGCTGCAAATATCGTTCCAATACTGTGAATAGACAAAAGTACAATAGCCACGTTTAGGATACAACTAGGTACACTGAGTGTTTGCTAGTATAATGGCTGAGTTTAAAAACGTTTGAGTGTGCAATGCAGGCAGACGTGCTGCAAATATCGTTCCAATACTGTGAATAGACAAAAGTACAATAGCCACGTTTAGGATACAACTAGGTACAGTGAGTGTTTGCTAGTATAATGGCTGAGTTTAAAAAAGTTTGAGTGTGCAATGCAGGCAGACGGGCTCTGCAAATGTCTTTGCACTAGTGGGACTATAGCAAAGTCCAATAGCCACGTTTAGGATGCCACTAGGTACACTGAGTGTTTGCTAGTAAAATTGCTTAGTTTAAAAAAGTTAGAGTGTGCAATGCAGGCAGACGTGCTGCAAATATCGTTCCAATACTGTGAATAGACAAAAGTACAATAGCCACGTTTAGGATACAACTAGGTACACTGAGTGTTTGCTAGTATAATGGCTGAGTTTAAAAAAGTTTGAGTGTGCAATGCAGGCAGATGTGCTGCAAATAACGTTCCAATACTGTGAATAGACAAAAGTACAATAGCCACGTTTAGGATACAACTAGGTACACTGAGTGTTTGCTAGTATAATGGCTGAGTTTAAAAAAGTTTGAGTGTGCAATGCAGGCAGACGTGCTGCAAATATCGTTCCAATACTGTGAATAGACAAAAGTACAATAGCCACGTTTAGGATACAACTAGGTACAGTGAGTGTTTGCTAGTATAATGGCTGAGTTTAAAAAAGTTTGAGTGTGCAATGCAGGCAGATGTGCTGCAAATAACGTTCCAATACTATGAATAGACAAAAGTACAATAGCCACGTTTAGGATACAACTAGGTACACTGAGTGTTTGCTAGTATAATGGCTGAGTTTAAAAAAGTTTGAGTGTGCAATGCAGGCAGATGTGCTGCAAATAACGTTCCAATACTATGAATAGACAAAAGTACAATAGCCACGTTTAGGATACAACTAGGTACACTGAGTGTTTGCTAGTATAATGGCTGAGTTTAAAAAAGTTAGTGTGCAATGCAGGCAGACGTGCTGCAAATAACGTTCCAATACTGTGAATAGACAAAAGTACAATAGCCACGTTTAGGATACAACTAGGTACACTTAGTGTTTGCTAGTATAATGGCTGAGTTTAAAAAAGTTTGAGTGTGCAATGCAGGCAGACGTGCTGCAAATATCGTTCCAATACTGTGAATAGACAAAAGTACAATAGCCACGTTTAGGATACAACTAGGTACAGTGAGTGTTTGCTAGTATAATGGCTGAGTTTAAAAAAGTTTGAGTGTGCAATGCAGGCAGACGTGCTGCAAATAACGTTCCAATACTGTGAATAGACAAAAGTACAATAGCCACGTTTAGGATACAACTAGGTACACTTAGTGTTTGCTAGTATAATGGCTGAGTTTAAAAAAGATTGAGTGTGCAATATTTTAGTGTAGGACTGCTTCAAATGAGATTTGCCGTGACGTGGCGAAGCAGCTCAAGAAATTGCAATTTTTTGCCAAAAATCTCAAAAAAATTTTTATAATGCAGTTTGGAATATTTGATGCCTTAGTGCACATTGGTGCTGGCTCTTTGTTGTTTCTTTGTTGAATTGGTCGGTGGTTGACCTCCACCTTGCTATGCACCCCAATTTGGGATGTATTCCATCTGTATAGATTTTGGCGTTTGGTGACTGTTCACATTGGGTCATCAGGCTTTGTCCACAGGCTATATATATACTTCATGCAGCATTTGCTTGGACCTGTCCCGCCCACAGCCATGACTTAGTCATGGGTACGGGACTGCAATAGACCAGGTGAGTGCTGCTGAGAGCAGTTCTGCTATTTATATGTGAGGCCGCATGGCACATTTTATAAAAATATTTTAGTGTAGGACTGCTTCAAATGAGATTTGCCGTGACGTGGCGAAGCAGCTCAAGAAATTGCAATTTTTTGCCAAAAATCTCAAAAAAAATTTTATAATGCAGTTTGGAATATTTGATGCCTTAGTGCACATTGGTGCTGGCTCTTTGTTGTTTCTTTGTTGAATTGGTCGGTGGTTGACCTCCACCTTGCTATGCACCCCAATTTGGGATGTATTCCATCTGTATAGATTTTGGCGTTTGGTGACTGTTCACATTGGGTCATCAGGCTTTGTCCACAGGCTATATATATACTTCATGCAGCATTTGCTTGGACCTGTCCCGCCCACAGCCATGACTTAGTCATGGGTACGGGACTGCAATAGACCAGGTGAGTGCTGCTGAGAGCAGTTCTGCTATTTATATGTGAGGTCGCATGGCACATTTTATAAAAATATTTTAGTGTAGGACTGCTTCAAATGAGATTTGCCGTGACGTGGCGAAGCAGCTCAAGAAATTGCAATTTTTTGCCAAAAATCTCAAAAAAAATTTTATAATGCAGTTTGGAATATTTGATGCCTTAGTGCACATTGGTGCTGGCTCTTTGTTGTTTCTTTGTTGAATTGGTCGGTGGTTGACCTCCACCTTGCTATGCACCCCAATTTGGGATGTATTCCATCTGTATAGATTTTGGCGTTTGGTGACTGTTCACATTGGGTCATCAGGCTTTGTCCACAGGCTATATATATACTTCATGCAGCATTTGCTTGGACCTGTCCCGCCCACAGCCATGACTTAGTCATGGGTACGGGACTGCAATAGACCAGGTGAGTGCTGCTGAGAGCAGTTCTGCTATTTATATGTGAGGCCGCATGGCACATTTTATAAAAATATTTTAGTGTAGGACTGCTTCAAATGAGATTTGCCGTGACGTGGCGAAGCAGCTCAAGAAATTGCAATTTTTTGCCAAAAATCTCAAAAAAATTTTTATAATGCAGTTTGGAATATTTGATGCCTTAGTGCACATTGGTGCTGGCTCTTTGTTGTTTCTTTGTTGAATTGGTCGGTGGTTGACCTCCACCTTGCTATGCACCCCAATTTGGGATGTATTCCATCTGTATAGATTTTGGCGTTTGGTGACTGTTCACATTGGGTCATCAGGCTTTGTCCACAGGCTATATATATACTTCATGCAGCATTTGCTTGGACCTGTCCCGCCCACAGCCATGACTTAGTCATGGGTACGGGACTGCAATAGACCAGGTGAGTGCTGCTGAGAGCAGTTCTGCTATTTATATGTGAGGCCGCATGGCACATTTTATAAAAATATTTTAGTGTAGGACTGCTTCAAATGAGATTTGCCGTGACGTGGCGAAGCAGCTCAAGAAATTGCAATTTTTTGCCAAAAATCTCAAAAAAATTTTTATAATGCAGTTTGGAATATTTGATGCCTTAGTGCACATTGGTGCTGGCTCTTTGTTGTTTCTACAGTGAGTGTTTGCTAGTATAATGGCTGAGTTTAAAAAAGTTTGAGTGTGCAATGCAGGCAGACGTGCTGCAAATATCGTTCCAATACTGTGAATAGACAAAAGTACAATAGCCACGTTTAGGATACAACTAGGTACAGTGAGTGTTTGCTAGTATAATGGCTGAGTTTAAAAAAGTTTGAGTGTGCAATGCAGGCAGACGTGCTGCAAATAACGTTCCAATACTGTGAATAGACAAAAGTACAATAGCCACGTTTAGGATACAACTAGGTACACTTAGTGTTTGCTAGTATAATGGCTGAGTTTAAAAAAGTTTGAGTGTGCAATGCAGGCAGACGTGCTCTGCAAATGTCTTTGCACTAGTGGGACTATAGCAAAGTCCAATAGCCACGTTTAGGATGCCACTAGGTACACTGAGTGTTTGCTAGTAAAATTGCTTAGTTTAAAAAAGTTTGAGTGTGCAATGCAGGCAGACGTGCTCTGCAAATGTCTTTGCACTAGTGGGACTATAGCAAAGTCCAATAGCCACGTTTAGGATGCCACTAGGTACACTGAGTGTTTGCTAGTATAATGGCTTAGTTTAAAAAAGTTGGAGTGTGCAATGCAGGCAGACGTGCTCTGCAAATGTCTTTGCACTAGTGGGACTATAGCAAAGTCCAATAGCCACGTTTAGGATGCCACTAGGTACACTGAGTGTTTGCTAGTAAAATTGCTTAGTTTTAAAAAGTTTGAGTGTGCAATGCAGGCAGACGTGCTCTGCAAATGTCTTTGCACTAGTGGGACTATAGCAAAGTCCAATAGCCACGTTTAGGATGCCACTAGGTACACTGAGTGTTTGCTAGTAAAATTGCTTAGTTTAAAAAAGTTTGAGTGTGCAATGCAGGCAGACGTGCTCTGCAAATGTCTTTGCACTAGTGGGACTATAGCAAAGTCCAATAGCCACGTTTAGGATGCCACTAGGTACACTGAGTGTTTGCTAGTAAAATTGCTTAGTTTAAAAAAGTTTGAGTGTGCAATGCAGGCAGACGTGCTCTGCAAATGTCTTTGCACTAGTGGGACTATAGCAAAGTCCAATAGCCACGTTTAGGATGCCACTAGGTACACTGAGTGTTTGCTAGTATAATGGCTTAGTTTAAAAAAGTTGGAGTGTGCAATGCAGGCAGACGTGCTCTGCAAATGTCTTTGCACTAGTGGGACTATAGCAAAGTCCAATAGCCACGTTTAGGATTCCACTAGGTACACTGAGTGTTTGCTAGTAAAATTGCTTAGTTTAAAAAAGTTTGAGTGTGCAATGCAGGCAGACGTGCTCTGCAAATGTCTTTGCACTAGTGGGACTATAGCAAAGTCCAATAGCCACGTTTAGGATGCCACTAGGTACACTGAGTGTTTGCTAGTAAAATTGCTTAGTTTAAAAAAGTTTGAGTGTGCAATGCAGGCAGACGTGCTCTGCAAATGTCTTTGCACTAGTGGGACTATAGCAAAGTCCAATAGCCACGTTTAGGATGCCACTAGGTACACTGAGTGTTTGCTAGTAAAATTGTTTAGTTTAAAAAAGTTTGAGTGTGCAATGCAGGCAGACGTGCTCTGCAAATGTCTTTGCACTAGTGGGACTATAGCAAAGTCAAATAGCCACGTTTAGGATGCCACTAGGTACACTGAGTGTTTGCTAGTATAATGGCTTAGTTTAAAAAAGTTGGAGTGTGCAATGCAGGCAGACGTGCTCTGCAAATGTCTTTGCACTAGTGGGACTATAGCAAAGTCCAATAGCCACGTTTAGGATGCCACTAGGTACACTGAGTGTTTGCTAGTAAAATTGCTTAGTTTAAAAAAGTTGTAGTGTGCAATGCAGGCAGACGCGCTCTGCAAATGTCTTTGCACTAGTGGGACTATAGCAAAGTCCAATAGCCACAGATAGGATGCCACTAGGTACACTGAGTGTTTGCTAGTATAATGGCTTAGTTATGAGTTGGAGTGTGCAGAGGACAAGAGGGTACAGTGGCAGGATTGTGGTGCTCTGGGTAGAGGAATGGAAGCCTGCCTTTCTATTCCCTCCTAATGGTGAAATGCAGGGAGGAAATCCCTGACCTTGGCTACACAGACGCTGGCGCTGTTTTCAGGACCTGTCACCTTAACTCTGACCCTGCCGGTTTGAGCCCTTAAAAGGACTGCTATAAAGTGCTCTCCCTATGCTGTCTAACGCTGTGTATGCAGCGCATACAGCTGTATCGGCTATAGGACTCAGGAGGACGGAGCTGCGACAGTGATGTCTGACACCAAAGACGCAGAAGGCAGATAATGGCGTCCTGGAAGAAAATGTCCGGTTTTATAATGCAGGGACATGTGACATGGACATCCTATCACACATGCCGTTGCTTCTCTGGCTCAAAGTCCACTTAGCTGTGTGTGTGTCTGGGATTGGCTGACATGCTGGCCCGCCCCACTACACGCGCGCTTAGGGAAGGAAGACAAGGAAAAAAAAAAAAAATGGCGATCGCCATTATACAAACAGCAGTGATCTGAAGGCGCTGTTCACGCACACTATACACTGAAATGTCATAATAGTGTGATTCACAGAGTGACTTACACTATTACAGCAGAAACCAAGCTAGGATTTAGCTGTTTTTTTGCTGCTAGAACCGTTCTCGAACGTTTCTAGAACTATCGAGCTTTTGCAAAAAGCTCGAGTTCTAGTTCGATCTAGAACATGCCCCAAAATCACTCGAGCCTAGAACTGGAGAACCACGAACCACGAACCGCGCTCAACTCTATTTAGGAGCATTAGTAGATTCAATGTTTGTCATAAAATTGGGGCAAAAGTGGTTAAATGTTCATTTGAGCGACACCATCATTTCTTGTCACATACGTGTATTTATCCAGCTATTCCCTTCAAACCCGGCCAATTATTATTTTTTCTTTTTCATTGTTTACTTACTTTCTTCCAAGAGCCATAATTTTTGTTATTTTTCTGTCAAAATAACTGCAATAGGACTTGTTTTTCCGTGGGAACAGTTGCAGTTTTAAATGACACCATTCATTATACAGTATCATGTACTGAAAAACAGGAAACAATTTCAAGTGGGGCTGTACTGTAAAAAAAAATTAAATTCTACCTTTCTTTTTCAGATATTGTTTTTATGGCTTTCATTGTGCATTCAAAATGACTTGGCAACATGATTCTCCAGTGAAATATGGTGGTGGTGGTGATCTTTATGTGAGTGTTCTTGGTGTCGGGAAGCTACATTTCATTGATGGTAAATGAATTTACAGATGTACTGCTCTATATTGAAAGAGAAGATGCTACCATCTCTCAGTGCCCTTGGTAGACGTGCACGTTTTCAACATGACAGTGATCCAAAACACGCATCTGTTGCATTTCTAAAGAACAGGTTCAAACTGATTCTGTGGCCAAGTATGTCTCCTGATCTGAACCCAATGGAACACCTGTGGGGAATTCTGAAGAGACAAGTTGAGCAGCACTCTCCATCCAAGATCCAGAGGTCGTTCTTGAAGAAAGAAAAAAGATTGATGTTGTGATATATATTAGCAACTTATTAATTTAATAGCTATAAACTTGGTGATGTACTCACAAATCATGGAAGTCATTCAAAATATTATATGTAGCAGCTTTTTATGTGGCTTGAATTTATTTTTGCATCAACTAATTTAGGTAAAACTGAGGATTTTTTGGTGAAAATCATATTATTAACTTTACCTTCATATTATGGATTAAAAATTGTTCTATAAAACTTGGTCTTGTCAAAATTTTGGAAATTGTTCTTGTGTTTAGTAAGATATTGATTAAAATCTTACTTCTGAAATAAAATTAATTTATGCTGAGCACTGTATAGTTTTATATTTTTTTAAAACATTTATTTTTTTTGTACTATATTTTTAGTCTCCCTGGGGAACTTAAATCTGGAATCACTTAATTGCTTATACTATATACTGCAATACCATAATATTGCATTATATTGTATAAATTGTGATCCCTTTGATGCTTGGCCCTTAACTGAGGTTCAGAGGAGTATCAAGATAGCAGTTGTGGGGGCCTTCAGTATGTCCCTAGCTGTGATGATAACCCATTTGGCCCCCTGCAATTGTGCCAAGAGGGGGGGAGTGGTGGAAGAGCTTTTTAAATGCCATTGTCAGTGATGTTGTGTAATAGTTTTTTTTAATAAGGAAAAGTTTCTAAATAATATCTGGAGAGGCGTGAATGTGGGTTTATGTTCTTATGCATACCGTGTAAGCCAGGGCCGGACTGGGACTAAAATTCAGCCCTGGCATTTGGGGGTACACAGGCCCACTTTTTGCATGGTGAATGTGTAATATCTTTGTGCACTTGTAGATGTGAGTACTGTATAGCATTATGTGAGCACTGTATGGTACTATATGACACTGTATGGCACTATGTGACACCGTATGGATTGATGTGACACTGTATGGCACTGTGACACTGTATCACTCTGTCACATTGTATGGCGCTGTGTGACACTGTATGTCACTATGTGAGTACTGTATGGCACTATGTGAAACTGTATGGCACTATGTGACACTGTATCACTCTCACACTGTATGGCGCTATGTGACACTGTATGGCACTATGTGAGCACTGTATGGCATTATGTGAGTACTGTATGGCACTATGTGAGCATTGTATGGCATTATGTGACACTGTATGGCACTATGTGAGTACTGTATGGCATTATGTGAGTACTAATGGCATTATGTGAGTACTGTATGGCACTATGTGAGTACTTATGGCATTATGTGAGTACTGTATGGCACTATGTGAGCATTGTATGGCATTATTTAACACTGTATGGCACTATGTGAGTACTGTATGCCACTATGTGAGTACTGTATGGCACTATGTGAGTACTGTATGGCACTATGTCAGTACTTATGGCACTATGTCAGTACTTATGGCATTATGTGACACTGTATGGCACTATGTGAGTACTGTATGGAAGTATGTGAGTACTGTATGGCACTATGTGAGCACTGTATGGCATTATGTGACACTGTATGGCACTATGTGAGTACTGTATGGCACTATGTGAGTACTTATGGCATTATGTGACACTGTATGGCACTATGTGAGTACTGTATGGAATTATGTGAGTACTGTATGGCATTATGTGAGTACTGTATGGCACTATGTGAGTACTGTATGGCACTATGTGAGTACTGTATGGCACTATGTGACACATTTTTGCAGTGTGTAGCAGACCTTGATGTATTTTCTGCTCTTTGCTTCCCTGAATTGTGGATTGTTCGGCCACATACCTGTGTCCTAATCACTCTACAAGCGCTGCAGTCACTACAGGGGATTGTGCCTGTACGAACAGGTCCAGGACCAATATCACTGATATCATACTAATTAGTCCTCGATTAATGATGCTGCGCTCCTCCCCACACACCCACAATACAATGCACTCCCATTACCCCTCCCCACACGCACATATATATGCACACACACACACAATACAATGCACCCCCATTACCCACACACACACACACAATACAATGCACGCTCCATTTCCCCTCCCCCCACACAAACACAATACAATGCACCCCCATTACCCTCACACACACACACACACACACACACACACTACAATGCACGCTCCATTATCCCTCCCCCCCACACACACAGACAATACAATGCACCCCCTTTACCCTCACACACACACACACACACACAATGCATCCCTATTACCCTCACACACACACACACACAATACAATGCACCCCCATTACTTTCTCTCTCTCTCTCACACACACACACACACACACACACACTACATTGCATGCTCCATTACCCCTCCCCCACACACACAATACACATACACACACACTACAATGCACACTCCATTACCTCTCCCCCCCACACACACAATACAATACACTCCCCATTACCCCCTCCCCCCTCCCCACACACACACACAATACAATGCACCCCCCATTACCCCTCCCCCCCACACACAATACAATGCACCCACCATCACCTCTACACACACAAATTACACTACCCCATCACTACACACTCCTGCCTCCCCTTCTCTGTCAGAATACAGTTCTCCCCCTCTGCCTGTCACAAAGCTGTGTTCCTTCACAAATGTTCCCCATTGTGTCCTCAGCCCCTCCCCACTCATCCCCATTAATTAAACCTTTCATCTTCGGCTCCTCCATAGAGCGCTTACCGCTGTCTGATGCATCCAGTGTGGTGCCCGCAGTACTGTGATGAAGTCAGCAAGGTGCTGATCTCATCACGTTGTTGCACGTCGGGGACGGGCCCCAGTCCCGGCGCTGTTCAAATGTATTTACGTCTGAAAGACGCAAATACATTTTGAATAGGAAGGAGTAAGCTGCAGTCACCGGCACTGCCACCACCGCGCTCCTCAGCAGTGTGTGCATGCCGGGCACACTATCACACAGCAGGGCCAGCACAACACAGCACGCTGCCTCCTGGTCCTGCTGCAGCTAGTGTGCCCGGCATGCACACACTGCTGAGGAGCGTGAGGGTGACTGCAGATACAGCGGCCCTCTACAGGCACCGGCCCACTACAGGGACCGGCCCATCTGGCATTTGCCAGAATTGCCCTATTGTCAGTCCGGGCCTGGTGTAAGCTGACTGCTGGACATGTTGCGGATGGGAGATATGTATCACAGAGGTGGCTAGCTGCTGTGATGTGATCCTGTAAGCAAGCTCCAGTATGTTCAACATTGAGTGAGTTAATAGGGTGTAGCAAAGTCCGGGGTAACAAAAAAGTTTATTTGAATTCCTTAGCTGTGTCTATGTAGAGGTAATAAATCCTCCTGTGTGAAGTCTCCATGCTTGGAATTCTATGCTGGTCTAATAATGAAGTACCTTTGTTAGGACAAAGTGTATCTTGTTTTCTTGCCAATAAAAGCGGTTGATTTTTATTGTGTGTGTCTTGCTTTATGGAGTTTTAATAAAGCAGCCAGGACTTTATGTTTAAAGTTGCCCCCCTGTGCCGACTTCAAATGCTGCCGAGTGAGCCGTATCCCTACAATGTATTGTACCCTGACAATGATGACAAGCTATCACTTCAGGGTGTGAGTTATAAGAAAGCACTATATGTAGTATTATTGCTTATAGCCTTTAAAATTATCAATAAAATTAAGATCTCTGGAAAAAAAAAACACTTATTCAGTGACGTATTAATATCTGACATTTTGGTATGCAACTATTATTAGTGAGCCATATCTTAATAATGAGGCACAATGTGTCATATTTCAAATAGGAGGCACAGCATAGGGTCATGTTTAAATAAACAGGGGGAAAATTGTCTCGTCATACACCAGGTGAAATAAGTATTGAACATGTCACCAATTTTCTAATTATACAGTATATATGTTTCTATTGGTGCTATTGACATGAATTTTTTACCAGATTTGGTAGCATGCTATCGAATTTACACTGGCAAAGAAATAAAACCAATAATTTCCATAAATTTACTGATGTGCAGGGACGGACTGGGCCAGGGCAGGGGAGCATCTGCCCCCTGGGCCAGTCCCAAGCCGCTGTCCAGTGCCGCTGGGAGGCCGGCACTGACCTTTGTACCAATGCACAGCATGCCCGGAGCTGCTTCAACCTGCTGGAGAGAAGCTTCTGGATCCGAGACCTCAGTAGATAAGTATGAAGTCATCAGTCACTGTGCCGTAGTAAAAGGTCACTGGATGCTGCTCAGCTCCTTGTAAGGCCGCTTTCACATTTTGTTTTTACCTCCGTTCAGTGGTCCTGTCAGAGCTTCCATCCGAACACCCCTGCAAAACGTGTTTCGGACGTATGCGCCGATGGGGCCATTGACTATAATGGAGCAGACGGAGTCAGCATGTGCGCTGTCTTGCCCCATTTTCCAGTGCATATGCTTTTTGCAGGTGGACACCCAGACGTAGGAGACGAAGCTTTGGTGTCTGACTGCAGAAAGCGTATGTGGAGACACCGGGGTCAGTGGGTGCTCTCATCCGCTGGCCTGGCCGCCTTTAGAAAGACAGCATGGCCCAGGGCTCATCCCAACTGAACGCCCGACCTCCTTAACCGTGGGCGGAACACTACTCAGACAACAAAGGGTGAGGGAATCACAATATTAAGGCTTTATTGGATCCCCAAACAATTAACGGCACATAGCACATAACCAGCAAAACTACAAAATATAATCGACAACAGTTTCTCACCCTTCCGCTGGCTCACCAGGGATTAGAATGTCCGTGCTTCAGAGCTTCCAGGGTTACTTACTCCAATCCAGCAGCACCCCGGTTTTGGCGGGCACCCACCGAGAATGGAATAACGCCAGATTTAGGAAACTGGCTGAGGTCTGCAAAGTCTGTAGTCAGGTGACTGGATTGTCCCAACCTGGGTTTCTTCCTTAAGTAGTCTCTAGTATGATGATATGATATAATCCTGGCAGCCCGAGTCGAAATCCCTAGACTGCGGTTATGGTCTCCAATCAGAATCGAAGTCCCTAGATTGAAGCTATGTAGCCAAGTAGCCAAGTGATCCCCTAGTCGGAGCCAAAGTCCCTAGACTGAGTCCACAAGGCATCCTGGTTCTGATCCCCTAGCCAGCTCCTAAGAGCTTAGACTGGATCATGCAACATCCATCAACACCTGGTGACTCCAAGAAGTCCCCTATCATAGCCAGAGCCTTCCCTTAGGATATACTGTGCCCTTATTGGATTGGTTGTACAAGGTTGCTTCTCTTATTGGATGAATTTCAAGCTGCATGGATAATGTTCATTTAAATGATGTGGATAGAAAGACTGAGGATATTTACATGTAGTCTGCAAGCCACAAACTGGCAATGGCCACTGAGGTAATTTATATTAGATTAGCAATAAACAACTACATTGCAATGAACGCTTAGAAGGGTCTGGCAGAAACAATAGTTTAGCAAGCATGAGTTAACACACAGAAGGACAATACATCTGGCTAATGTAAGAAATTTAACCCACGACACACATTGAAAAAGTCTGTGTCGTCACAGTGTATACGCCCAAAAATGGGGCAAGACAGAGCATATGCTGACTCCGTCTGCTCAATTATAGCCAATGGCCCCGTCGGCACATGCATCCGAAACACGTTTTGTGGGGGTGTTCGGATGGAAACTCCGATGGGACCACTGAACGGAGGTAAAAATGATATGTGAAAGCGGCCTAAGTTCACACAGCATTGCATTGGTGGCCACTCTGTGGTTTCTGTGTGAGTTATTGAGGGCCTGAGCTTTGATGTCAGTGTTGGGTCATCAGCTTCAACATCTCCCAAACTCCAGGAAAATTCAGAGTCCTGCAATGAATCCCACTGAGCCCAGAAAAGACCACAGACACCGGTATACACTGAGTTATCTACCCTGGATCTACAGGACATCACAGATTATACTATTTAATGAAAAAACTCCGGCACTCAAAAAGGATTTTTGTGAAAATCTTTTGACTTTTAGTTATTCTATATTAAGCAGTCGATAAAGAAATTGACGTTTCGGCATGATCCTTCTTCTTCTAGTGTGTGAGTTAGATGACATACACTGTGTACAGAATTATTAGGCAAATGAGTATTTTGATCACATGATACTTTTTATACATGTTGTCCTACTCCAAGCTGTATAGGCTTGAGAGCCAACTACCAATTAAGTAAATCAGGTGATGTGCATCTCTGTAAGGAGGAGGGGTGTGGTGTAATGACATCAACACCCTATATAAGGTGTGCTTAATTATTAGGCAACTTCCTTTCCTTTAGCAAAATGGGTCAGAAGAGAGATTTGACAGGCTCTGAAAAGTCCAAAATTGTGAGATGTCTTGCAGAGGGATGCAACAGTCTTGAAATTGCCAAACTTTTGAAACGTGATCAGCGATCAACCAAGCGTTTCATGGCAAATAGCCAACAGGGTCGCAAGAAGCGTGTTGGGCAAAAAAGGCGCAAATTAACTGCTCATGAATTGAGGAAAATCAAGCGTAAAGCTGATAAGATGCCATTTGCCACCAGTTTGGCCATATTTCAGAGCTGCAACGTTACTGGAGTATCAAAAAGCACAAGGTCTGCCATACTTAGGGACAAGGCCAAGGTAAGGAAGGCTGAAAAACGACCACCTTTGAACAAAAATTATAAGATAAAACATCAAGACTGGGCCAAGAAATATCTTAAGACTGATTTTTCAAAGGTTTTATGGGCTGATGAAATGAGAGTGACTCTTGATGGGCCAGATGGATGGGTCAGAGGCTGGATCAGTAAAGGGCAGAGAGCTCCAGTCCGACTCAGATGCCAGCAAGGTGGAGGTGGGGTACTGGTATGGGATGGTATCATCAAAGATGAACTTGTGGGACCTGTTCGGGTCCAGAATGGAGTGAAGCTCAACTACCAGACCTACTGCCAGTTTCTGGAAGACAACTTCTTCAAGCAGTACAGGAAGAAGTTGGTATCGTTCAAGAAAATCATGATTTTCATGCAGGACAATGCTCCATCACATGCATCCAACTACGGTACTCCACAGCGTGGCTGGCCAGCAAAGGTCTAAAAGATGAAAAAATAATAACATTGTCCCCTTGTTCACCTGATTTGAACCCCATAGAGAACCTGTTGTCCCTTATAAAATATGAGATCTACAGGGAGGGAAAACAGTACACCTCTTGGAACAGTGACTGGGAGGCTGTGGTGGCTGCTGCATGCAATGTTGATCATAAACAGATCAAGCAAATGACAGTATCTATGGATGATAGGCTGTTCAGTGTCATCATAAAGAAAGGTGGCTATATTGGTCACTAAATTTTTGGGGTTTTGTTTTTGCACGTCAGAAATGTTTATTTCTAAATTTTGTGCAGTTATATCGGTTTACCTGGTGAAAATAAAGAAGTGAGATGGAAATATATTTGGTTTTTATTAATTGCCTAATAATTCTGCACAGTAATGGTTACCTGCACAAACAGATATACTCCTAAGATAGCCAAATCTAAAAAATACCCACTCCAACTTCCAAAAATATTAAGCTTTGATATTTATGAGTTTTTGGGTTGATGAATGATTAAAAAAATCCTCTAAAATACAATTTGCCTAATAATTCTGCACACGGTGTATATAATTCACATATTGGTATAGAATGGATAGCCCTGTACCCTATACTTATGTATTCTCTGGGTATAGTCCTTAAACGGTTAATATTCTCTTCTCTTTCAGAATCGGTGATTCAAGTACCGCCCCTAACTGGAGCGTCTGATGTTTATATTTCCTCACATGAGATATTCTGCACTGCGCATTCGCACACTTCCGGTTTTCCACTGCGCACGCGTGGTGTGCGCTCCATCACACAACCGCCTGCGTTCCACATAGCGGATATAGATAGTAGTGCCGCCTCCTACCAGCATTTAAACCCCATACTGGCCGTTCACTTACACATTCTGCTTCTGATCACCGCCACAACAGGTAATGTGATACTGTTAGGGCCAGGTGGACGGGCAGACCCAGGAGGTGGATCCACTGGGCTGAACACCTCACCGAGGGCAAGGTGCCCGGTAGCCGGAGCACTAGCAGGACAGTCCGTTCAGAGGAGTGGAGTGAAGAAGTCCCTGGGACCACGGGGTCTCTGATGGTAGTCCGGGTGACAGAGCTCAGGTTCGGAGGCCGAGATGACGTCAGGCAGAGTCCGGAACCAATGGAGCGAGAAGGCGGGTCACCACAGGGATCGGAGATGGTAGGAACTGACGGGATGGCAGATCGTCACCGTTCGGGGTTCGGGGATCGTCAGGACCGGTTGGCGAAGCAGGAATGGCTCTATGAGAGAGATAGGTGAGTATATCACAAGACACAAGGAGACCTGACTCCTAGCTTAGAAAACACGAAGAACAGGCCCCGCCCACTTGGAAAGGATCCCCCTATATACCCAGTACCTGATCCTTCAATATCCTGTTGGAGGACACTGGCCCTTTAAGAAAGGGTCAATGACCGCGCGCGCGCCTTAATGCGCATGCGCGAGGCCCGGGTGCCAGAAGCCAGGGCAGGGAGCAGTGAACAGGAGGCAGGAGAGCCAGGCTGGAGCAAAGCTGCCGACGGGCGCCGGGAGCGGGGACCGGGCCGCCTGGGGATCGCAGGTGATGGGGCCTGGAGGCTGTGGAGCGGGGGACGCCTGACAGAGGAGCCGGGGAGCGAGGCAGGGAAGCCGGGGAGCGTGGCAGGGGAGCCGGGGAGCGAGGCAGGGGAGCCGGGGAGCGTGCCAGGGGAGCCGGGGAGCGAGGCAGGGGACCCGGGGAGCTTGACAGTAACCCCTCCCCCACGCCCTCCTCCCCGCAACCGGGACAGGAAGGCACGGATCAGGGGAGTACCCACATTCTCCCGGGGTTCCCAGGACCTATCCTCAGGACCATACCCTGCCCAGTCCACCAGGAAGAACTGTCGGCCCCGTACGGTTTTCATGGCCACGATATCCCTTACCGCATAGATGTCATCATCAGCAATAGGAGGAGGAGCAGAACTGGCAGCAGCGGAGAAGGGACCAAGGACAACCGGCTTGAGCAGGGAGACGTGGAAGGAGTTGGGTATCCTCATCGTGGCCGGGAGCTGCAGCTTGTAGGAGACCTCATTTATTTTGCTGAGGACTTTAAATGGCCCGATGTAGCGAGGACCCAGCTTGTATGATGGTAGCTGCAATCGGACGTACTTGGAAACAAGCCAGACCAGATCTCCTGGAGAGAAACACGGAGGATCCAGACGCCTCTTGTCTGCGTGTCTCTTCATCCGCAGGGAAGCACGTCCAAGGGACGTCTTGACAGAGTCCCAAATTGTTGTAAAGTCACGGACTACAGCATCAGCAGCAGGGACATCCGAGGAAGAGGATACAGGTAATGGGACGGAAGGCTGAAGTCCGTAAATGACATGGAAGGGAGAGCTGGAGGAGGACTCACTGACGTGGTGGTTATGGGAGAATTCAGCCCAAGGAAGAAGCGTGGACCAGTCGTCGTGATGGGCGTTAACGTAGTGACGTAAGAAGGAGGTCAAGATCTGATTGACTCGTTCCACTTGGCCATTCGACTGAGGATGGTAGGCTGAAGAAAAGCCCAGAGTCACTCCCAGATGTTTGCAGAGGGCCCTCCAGAAGCGGGAGGTAAACTGAGTTCCTCTGTCGGACACAATGTGAGATGGAAAGCCATGCAAATGGAAGATGTGCTGTATGTAAGCGTCAGCGAGTTCCTGGGCAGAGGGCAGTCCAGCCATAGGGACGAAATGAGCCATTTTGGAGAACCGATCCACCACGACCCATATGACTGTGTGTCCGGAGGACAGGGGCAAGTCCGTAATAAAGTCCATTGCAATGTGTTGCCACGGAACGGAGGGTATAGGCAGAGGCAGAAGACGACCATATGGCAGGTGTTTGGGCGTCTTGTTCCTGGCACAAGAGGAGCAGACTGAGACAAAAGAAGCGACGTCCGTGCGAAGGGATGGCCACCAGTAGTGACGTACAATTGTACTCCATGTTTTCTTCTGACCAGCATGGCCGGCTATTTTCGAGGCATGGCCCCAGTGCAGCACTTTTTGCCTGTCAGTCTCAGAGACATAGGTCTTCCCGGGCGGTATCTGGGCCAGGGTGACAGGAGCCACCGGAATGATCTTACTAGGGCAGATGATGGGCTGGGATGTCTCCTCCTCCTGCTCCATGGGCATGAACGACCTGGACAAGGCATCTGCTCATACATTCTTGTCCGCGGGTCGAAAATGGAGCTGAAAATTGAACCTGGCAAAGAACAAGGACCACCTGGCTTGCCGTGGGTTCAGTAGCTGAGCGGACCGCAGGTATTCCAGGTTCTTGTGGTTCGTGTAAATGATCACGGGGTACACTGCTCCCTCCAGAAGGTAGCGCCTTTCCTCCAGAGCCAGTTTGACTGCCAATAGCTCTCGGTCACCGATGGTATAGTTGCGTTCAGGCGCTGAGAAGCTCTTGGAGAAGAAACCGCAAGTAACCATCTTCCCGGAGGAGGACTTCTGCATGAGCACTGCTCCGGCTCCCGAGGAGGAGGCATCCACCTCCAAGGTGAATTGTCGGTTTAACTCAGGACGGTGGAGCACAGGGGAAGAAGCAAATGCCTGTTTCAGGGAGCCAAACGCGGCGTCGGCCGCAGGTGACCAGTCCTTTGGATTAGCCCCCTTCTTGGTCAAGGCGGAGAGAGGTGCAGTCAGAGCAGAGAAGTGAGGGATGAACTGACGTTAATAGTTTGCGAATCCCAGAAAGCGTTGGATTGCCTTCAATCCGGAAGGAGGGGGCCAGTTGAGAATGGAAGAGACCTTCTCCGGGTCCATCTGCAGACCGGTATCGGAGATTACGTAACCCAGGAAGGGAAGAGAAGACTGCTCGAAGACACACTTCTCGTACTTGGCGTACAGACGATTCTCTCTCAGTCTTTGTAGAACCAGCTGCACGTTCTCTCTGTGGGTCTGGAGGTCCGGAGAGAAGACTAGGATATCATCCAGATACACCACCACACAGACGTAGAGAAGGTCCCGGAACACGTCGTTCACCAATTCCTGAAACACTGCTGGTGCGTTACAGAGGCCGAAGGGCATCACACAGTATTCATAGTGCCCATCTCGAGTATTGAATGCGGTCTTCCATTCGTCCCCAGAGCGGATGCGGACCAGGTTATAGGCACCCCAAAGATCCAACTTGGTAAACACACGAGCTCCTCTAAGCCGATCAAACAATTCGGGGATGAGCGGCAGGGGTATTTATTTTTCACGGTGATCTGGTTCAATCCCCGGTAGTCAATGCATGGGCGTAGGTCGCCCTCTTTCTTCTTAACGAAGAAGAAGCCTGCTCCCGCAGGAGAGGAGGATCTCCGAATGAATCCCCTTGCCAGGTTCTCCGTGATGTAGGCAGACATGGCCCTTGTTTCAGCAGGAGACAGCGGATATATCCGTCCTCGAGGTGGTGTAGTTCCCGGGAGTAGGTCGATGGCACAGTCATAAGGACGATGTGGCGGAAGTACCTCTGACTCCTTTTTATCAAAGACGTCCGCGAAGGACCAATAGGCCGAGGGCAGTCCCGGTAGGGACTCCGGAACCGGAGGTCGTCGGATGGGCTGTATAGTCTTCAGACAGTTCTCGTGGCAAGAGGAGCCCCATCGGGTGATTTCACCAGTACACCAGCTGACTGACGGTTCGTGTGTCCGTAACCAGGGGAGTTCCAGCAGGATTTGATGGGACATGTGTGGGAGGACGTAGAGAGCGATGTTCTCGGTGTGCAGGGCACCGGTACGTAGTTCCAGCGGCTTGGTGATCCACGAGATGGTGTCAGAGAGGGGTCTCCCATCTACAGAGGCAATCACGAGGGGTTTGTCGAGTGGAGTAACAGGCACCTGGTACTTGTCCACCGCGGCCTCCTGGATGAAATTGCCTGCTGCCCCGGAATCGAGGTACGCCTCGGCCGTGAACCGCGTCTCTCCCGTTGTCACTTGAACAGTCCATGTAACCGGGTCTGAGAGAGTCCCAGCACCTAGGGTGGCCTCTCCTACCAACCCTAGGCTTTGAAGTTTCCCGGCCTCTCAGGACAGGAGCGTAGAAGGTGTGTGCCCTCTCCGCAGTAGAAGCAGAGGCCCTTGGCGAGCCGTTCTGCTCGACGTTGTTTGGACTGCCGCAAACGGTCAATCTGCATGGGCTCGTGGACAGAGACACCAGACGACGCTGACTGAAGTACGGCGGGCTTCTGCGGAGGAGAGGAATGCCATATCGGACGTCTCTCACGGGACACCTCTTTGGATCGTTCCTGGAATCTGAGGTCCACGCGGGTGGCTAGTGCGATCAGGGCATCCAGGGTGGAAGGAACATCGCGGCCTGCCAGCTCGTCCTTAATACGGCTGGAGAGTCCTTCCCAGAAGGTGGCGGTGAGGGCTTCATTGTTCCATCCCAATTCTGAGGCCAAAGTGCGGAAGCGGATGGCATACTGCCCTACCGTCATGGTCCCCTGACGTAGCCTGAGGAGTGATGAGGCGGATGCAGCGGCACGTCCGGGTTCGTCAAAGGTGTTTCTAAATGCCTGCAAGAAGTCCTGGATGTTAGTGGTCACAGGGTCCTCCTTTTCCCACAAGGGGTTCATCCAGGCCAGTACCTCGCCCTCTAGATGGGACATCACAAACGCCACCTTGGCTTGGTCGGAGGCAAACAGGTGCGGAAGCAGCTTGAAATGGAGGGAGCACTGGTTTAAGAATCCTCTGCAGGTCTTGGGATCTCCGGCATATCGGGGTGGAGAGGCCAAGCGGAGGTTAGAAGCTTCCGAGGTAGCCGCCACAGGAACCGTGGCTGTGGACTGTGCAGTAGCAACCTGAGACGCCATAGACGTGGCAGATGCTTGCAGCGTGTGCAGGCGGGTATCCACAGAGGACATGAAGGCCAGCATGCGGGTCTGGGTCTCGCGCTGTCGTACGAGTTCCTGCTGCAGGGTGCCCAGCTAGGCCGCTAGTGCTTCGGCGGGATCCATGGCCTGTTCTTACTGTTAGGGCCAGGTGGACGGGCAGACCCAGGAGGTGGATCCACTGGGCTGAACACCTCACCGAGGGCAAGGTGCCCGGTAGCCGGAGCACTAGCAGGACAGTCCGTTCAGAGGAGTGGAGTGAAGAAGTCCCTGGGACCACGGGGTCTCTGATGGTAGTCCGGGTGACGGAGCTCAGGTTCGGAGGCCGAGATGACGTCAGGCAGAGTCCGGAACCAATGGAGCGAGAAGGCGGGTCACCACAGGGATCGGAGATGGTAGGAACTGACGGGATGGCAGACCGTCACCGTTCGGGGTTCGGGGATCGTCAGGACCGATTGGCGAAGCAGGAACGGCTCTACGAGAGAGATAGGTGAGTATATCACAAGACACAAGGAGACCTGACTCCTAGCTTAGAAAACACGAAGAACAGGCCCCGCCCACTTGGAAAGGATCCCCCTATATACCCAGTACCTGATCCTTCAATATCCTGTTGGAGGACACTGGCCCTTTAAGAAAGGGTCAATGACCACGCTCGCGCCCTAATGCGCATGCGCGAGGCCCGGGTGCCAGAAGCCAGGGCAGGGAGCGGTGAACAGGAGGCAGGAGAGCCGGGCTGGAGCAAAGCTGCCGACGGGCGCCGGGAGCGGGGACCGGGCCGCCTGGGGACCGCAGGTGATGGGGCCTGGAGGCTGTGGAGCGGGGGACGCCTGACAGAGGAGCCGGGGAGCGAGGCAGGGAAGCCGGGGAGCATGGCAGGGGAGCCGGGGAGCGAGGCAGGGGAGCCGGAGAGCGTGGCAGGGGAGCCGGGGAGCGAGGCAGGGGACCCGGGGAGCGTGACAGATACTGTCACTATTTTCACTTTCAGTTTCAAGGATACAAAACTTTTGTATTTAGCTACTGTTCTTTCCTTTTTACTTTCCAGTTTGCTGCAGTACCTATCACTGAGGGTAATTTTCTCTATATATAAATATATTTCTCTTTTTGCCGGAGTGTCTATCATATACCCTTTAATATACTTGTTCGTAAGTTATTTTGTTTCTTTTTCAATTGATACTGCGTTATATCTTCATCCAGGACACTTTCAGTCTTGATATAGAAGCCCTTTGGTGTCTCTTCTGAATAAAAGGAAAAAAAATTGTTATATCTTGTTAGGTTATTGTGACGCCCCTGACTCTATCAGGGTGTCACAGGGAACTGCACTCTCCTTTCTCTTGGTGCAGAACCCACCCTCCATGGTTCTAGGATCCTAACTATTGGTATTGCTTCTATCAGCACTCAAATCCTAACCACACCTCACACTACACTCTGTCAGGCACACCAGTGGGTGGTCTAGCTGGAAAAGGGACACCCGCCTAGTGGTCAGGCAGACTGGTGGGAGGGACATAGTGAGTTCAGCAGTAGCTCCCAAAGAGTGAGGAGCTGGGAGTAGTAGCTCCCTGGAGTTAAGCAGTAGCCCTCAAAGAGTGAGGAGCTGAGGGAGTTGTAGCTCCCTGTGTGACCTTGGTTGGGTCGCGGACAGTGGTTGGGGACCAGAGGAGTCAGAGACCCGGTCGCAGGGTATTGGAGGAGGTGTAGCAGACTTAGTTTTGGAGAACGGTCGGCACCAGAAGTCCAGTAACCGGACCGGTACCGAGCACGGCGGGGTACAGGACCCAAGATCAGGGAGTAGCTTCATGCAACCTGATAATTCATCTGTGGAAGATAGTCTCCTAATGAACTTTCCCAAAGAGCTCAGAGATCAAAGGCATCAACACAACGAGGGGGATAGGGCTTTCCAGCTTATGCAGCCCACTGAAATCCCAAGTGTCAGCCATTGAGAGCACAGCGCCACTATTTCACTATAGGGAGTGGGACCCTGACAGCTTCAGTCCGAAGGGTCACTCAGGAACGTCTACACAATTGTGCATGGAGGCAGGCTCCGGATCACTAAGCAATACCAGCGGGAACGGACACCTGGACGGGCTTTCCAGAGTGGCAGTGGCACCCAGAGACTTGGTTTACTTCTGTGTCATAGTCTGCTTGTTGGCCGCACTAACAACTGCAACGCCTGAGTGAGTGCACTTGCCTCCCCGGGTCCTGACCTGCCCAAATCACCTCCACCATCCCATTCACCATCTCTACGGAGTCCCAGGGCCTTCCCTACTTGTGGTGGGACCACCATCTCACTTCCCTGCTCCATCCACCCCGGGTACTCCCATCGGCAGCAGCGGTATTCCCTTACCGCGCACCACGAGTTGCATCACGAACTATCCCCTTGTAAATATTTCCCCCTTTTATTTGAGTGGCCGCTGAGCTCCGGGTCCGAGGACCCTGGCTCCACAGCAAAACCCCCGGATCCGAGAAGTCCGACTGCTGCAGGGGCGGCACATAATTGTACCTCCTTATTGCTTTTATAATGATATGCAAAAATCTGTTTTGGTCTCTTATATCAGTTATTTCTATAAGAATGTATTTCTTGTTTTGTATATACAAAATTTAAGCACACATGATGTAACGTCTATAGGAGTTATATTTAAGTCTTATGGTACTAATTGTATATTATATTATTTCTGTTGTACAGTATATAGCTTCAGTCATTGAAAAAGGCTCATGCCGAAATGTCAGTTTCTTTATCGACTGCTTACTATAGAATAAATAAAAGTGAAAAGATTTTCACAAAAATCCTTTTTGAGTGCCGGAGTTTTTTCATTATATGGACTATTCATTTTTCTCCTGAGTACCAGTTATACTGTGAGCTGAACCTCTTTACATAGATTATACTATATAGCTCCATATATAAAATGTGAGTGTGTTCTGTATGTTCAGGTGTGATTATCACAGTACATACTGTATAGCACTATATATCTGTGTAAATAATATATAGTACATGCATAGGCAGAGAAAAGAAATATAGTGAAATCTAATCCAATTGTCCTGTCGCGGGCGGGGAGGACGCCACTGCGCTGCGCTCGCTAATGCTCGGGTCCGGCGCTGCTGCGATGGCTGCTCGGTGGCTCGAGCGGTGGGCCGGATCCGGGGACTCGAGCAGCGCTCCTCGCCCGTGAGTGAAAGGGGTGGTTGGTTTGGGGGATTTAGTCCGTGACGCCACCCACAGGTCGTGGTGAAGATGGGCACCACCGCTGCTGGTGACGGGGATCCCGGGAGCGATGGTAGGGCGCAGCTGGGATGTTGTTTTCCCCCTCCGTGGGTAGGGGTCGGTGGTCCCGGGGCCCGGTGATGTTGTGACGGGGAGGCAGGATCGGTGAGGTGCAGGGTTGCAGGGGCAGCGCGGCGCGGTGCCCGATGGCATGGGTGTACTCACTCAGCAAGAAAGGTACAAAGTCCTCGGTAAACCAAACGGCTGGATGGACGGGTCCCGCAGCCGGCTGCAGTGTTTCTCCCCGGACAGGTAATGGCAGCTGTCTTTCCCTGCACCTTGATGTTCTCTTTCTGACTACTATGGATTCCCAATGGTAGTCCGCTCCCCGGTGTATGGGTACCGGAGGAGCCCGTTTGCCTGCAGACGCTGGCCCTTGGGTCTCTAGCCTTAGGCGGTAGCTGTATACCCTCACGGTGTGGGCGGTTGCCTTCAATCGGGACTTTTGCTGTTGTGAAACCCCTGGGGTTCCAGTCACATTCGGATCTGACTATTGTCGGCGGCTCCAAGCCTGGTCGGGGTCCGATGGCCCTGCCTGTGTGTGCTGGCTTCACTTTGCTCCCCGGTCGGTACCGGCGGTCCGTCGCCCATCCCCGGTCCTACGGTTCCGCGTTGCTCCACCACTCCTGCAGACGGCCACCACCATCTGCCAACCTTGCTGTCAGTGCCTGGGCCACAAACCCAGACACCCAAGTGCTTGTTCCTCTCACTTCAAACTCCTGAACTATTCTGTCACTTTTCCCGCCTCCAGGCCTGTGAACTCCTCGGTGGGTGGAGCCAACCGCTTGACTCCGCCCCACCTGGTGTGGACATCAGACCCTGGAGGGAGGCAACAAGGGTTTTTGTTTGGCTGTTGTCCCTGTCTGATGGGGTGGGGGGGTGTTTGTGTGTGTTATCTGTGACGACCTGGCTAGGCCAGGGTGCCACAGTCCCCTTCCCATATTGTGCCTAAACCGCAGTTAGCATCCGCATGTCTAACAATTAACGTAGTGAAGATAGACCACTTTTTTTACGGGTGCATGGTTCCATACGCACAAACAAGGGACAATGTATTTGGCGCTACGATGTATTTGCCACTATAAGGGCATGTAGCACCCCTGAGCTATCAGGTGCCACAAATGTAACCCGTGGAATCCAAACCCCGGAATATCCGGGCCAGAGTAAACACACCAGCACCTTCAGGCCACACACACAACCCCAACACCAACCTGGGAGACTGTCTAGCAACAGGAAAAAGGGGAGGGCACTGATTGGATAGTACCACCCAGCCTGTAGGGAGAGACCCAGTGAGGGGGAGGGGCCAGTGGTTAGTTGGAAAAGTTGGGAGAAAGTGGTGTGCACTCTGTAGAAAGTCAGTCAGAGTGAGGTGAAGAAGGAAGCAGTCTGTCAGAAAGTCTGTCAGAGAAGTCTGTGAGAAGTGGAGAGGAAGAGAGGAGTAGTAGTTGCAAGTAGTAGAAAGTGGAAAGTACTTAAAAGACCTGCAGTGAGAACGGAGTGCTGTAAAAGGAGTGAGAACTGTGGAGTACGGAACAGGACTCCAGGCACCGTGGGTTACCTGTGGAAGCAGTAGACTCCAGGTACCACGGAGGGCCTGTGGAAGTTCGGAAGCAAGGTTCACGGGACTCAGCACAAGGCGGGGTGTAGACCCTAGGACAGTGGGACACTTTATGGTCAGCTGTTAACTCTGCCGGGCGAGAAGATCTCCAGGGTCCAGCTGAGCCGAGGCGGTAGAGGAGGAGGAAGATGAGGAGGTTACGTTGCAGCTTCCTGCACAAACATACAATAAAGGAGAACAATCGAGTGTATATGCAAATAGAAATTTATTTATTATCAAAAAAGAGACAAACGCAAGACAGCAATAAAAGGGAAGTTAAAAACTACCACTGAATCAAGGGGGGCATACACTGTGATAAAACTGTACAATATAGTTGTTATCAATAGCCGTGGGAGAGGTGAACATATGGGGCTATTTTATTAAACCATCAAAATAGGTGTAATATAGTAATGATATCTATTGTTCACACTCTCTACTAGTCGTGGGAGAGGCATGCGGTTTGAAACAATGGAGGAAACAATTAGCCGTGGGAGGAGAGGTGCTGAATGTTTACAATCCTCTAGACGTGAGAATGAGAGGAGATAAGGGTATACTGAAGGATAGTCAAACACACTGGGGTAGGTGGAATGTATCAATACTGTATTCAACTGACAATTGCAGTATATATAATAGTAAAGCCCAACCCCACCCAGGTGTGTAGAGAACCATATCACCAGTTTCCAACCAAAGGCCAATGGTTACCAACAATTCTTTGGCAGACAAATTGCCACAAAATATAAGGTGCAAGTGCATGTCAATAGAAAATGTACAATGTCAAAGAAAAAAATCACAGTAAAAACCACATGCCCGCAAGAAAACCAGCCATAGACATCAAATATATAAAATCACATGATGCACATACCCAAAAAAGGAGGAAGGGATCGCCACCAACGCGCGTTTCGCGAGGTGTTGTTGCTTCTTCAAGGAGGAGACCCTCATTTACCCTATGGCTCAATCTTTGAGAAATTGTCTCATTCCTGCACAAACATGTAGAGATGCAACCACAACAAGCATTGCATCCTTAGCCACAACTCTGGCTGTGGACAGCAGTGCAGTTCTCAGGGTTGAGAAGGGTTGCCTAGCCTGGGCCTTTATGAAACTGCAAAGTATGACCCAACTTACAGTATCTGCCAACTTTGTAAACAATGACTCAGTAGAGTTAGAAATTCCAAAAATATGACTACTATATGCATGAATCAGCACATGCACAACCAACATGTGTTAGTCTGAGAATCTTACTGTGCTAAAACGTGACCCAGCGGGTCTTGTCAACCACTGCCTGCCCCATTAACTGCGTCTGTTGCTTCTTCCTCCTCCGTCAGCATTGAAAGTGTTCTCACACATGTCTCCACAGAACTTCACTTGTTTACCTGCTACATTTGGATTGAGTGAGAGCCCGTCAGCTGTTACGGAAGTGGACATGCCTGGTGTTTTTCACCGATGTCAGACACCTTCCTCACAGTCCACTAGTTTGTCATGTACACCCTACTCAACCCTCACTTAGCACAGCAGCCAGCCCATGGTCCCATAGTTTTGGTCACGTAAAAGATTATTTCCTCCTAGACATGATGGCAGTCGAATTCCCCCCGGATCGTTGCCTGGTCACTATTACTTCTCTAATAAAGCTGTGTGCAATAACAGTATGAATCTGGAGGCGGCCTTACGCCGGAGCAACCTCACACGCATGCCTTGCATGGCTCACGTCCTCAACCTGGTTGTACAGCAATTTCTCAGCCACTATCCTGGCCTGGAAGTGTTACTGCAGAAGGCACAGGCTGTGTGCTCACTTCCGCCATTCGCACCTCACGGCTAATCGATTTGCATTGCTACAAAGGTCTTTCAGCCTACTGGTTAACCAGTTGATATGCATCATGCCGACACAGGGGAATATGTTGCAGCAACTGTGGCTACAGCAATGAGCCCTGTTGAAGTATGTCATGATGCATATCCTGGGTCAACACAATGCAGCTGTGGGGCAAATCATGCTTGCAGAGTAAACAAAGATGAAGTACCTAAGCACCCTTCATCAGAGTTTCAAAATGATTACTAAGATGGTTAGCGCTGATCATGGTATCATCAGCATCACTATTCTGGTCATCTACATGTTAGAGCACACTTTGAATAGCCTGTGGGAAGAGGTGGTGGTCCCAGAGGAAGAGGAGGAAGCAAAGAAGGATGAGGAAGGGAGACCAATATCTCTATGGTCTAGTTTATCATGGCACAGGAAGGTGGCATGGGAGAGTGAAGTACAGCGATCGAGGGGGCTCATAGTACCATATAAACTGTTAAGGTGCAGGACCTGTGGAACAAATGGAAGAGAATGAGGAGTAAGAGGTAAAGGGTGCACAAGAGTTAGGAAATGAAGATGTTGATCCCCTCTCTGTTGGCCATAGTTGCTGTGAAAACGGAGGAAGCAAGCTTGAGTGTTACCCCACTACCAACACACCATGGACTTGGACCTCACGGAAGCCTCCAACACATGAGCGCCTTTTTGCTGCACTTTATGCAATATGATTCCTGAATTGTTAGGAATAGTGAAATAGCTGACTACTGGGTTGCCACTCTGTTAGATTCATGGTACAAGAGTAAATTTTGTCAAATGCTTCCCCTCCTGGAAAGGGAAGTACGCGTGTTACAGTATCAAAACCAACTTCAACACAATCTTAAGAGTGGTTTTATCCAAGACAGCAATGAGGTACAGAGTGTGCATCACAGTTTTAGACTTCCAACCCAGGAATGTTGAGTCGTCATCGCAGAAACATTAAAAGCAGCAGTTTAAGTGGCAGAAGCAAATTCTGTGACTTGTGGCTCACATTTCTTAGACCATCCTGCTCACCAGCAGAACAGTGTACAAGTCTGACATATAGTAAACGACTGGAGAGGTGGTACCTGAGTATCTAGAGCTCACTATTGATGCCATCATTGGGAGCATGGACCGTTTTCCATTTTGGTCTTTAAAAATTGAAGGGTGGCCTGAGTTTGCCAGTCACCCCTTGGAAGTTTTGTCATTCTAGGCAGCCAGTGTTCTCTCAGAAAGTATATTCAGCGCTGCTGGTGGTGTCCTGATGAATAAACACATCCAGCTGTCCCCTGAAAGTTTAGACCTCCTAACTTTCATCAACATGAACAAGTCATAGATCTCCAATGACTTTTCTACCCCTGTCACAGACTGTGCAGACTAGGCAATGGTGTAGTTTTCAGTGTGCTGCATTGATCTCGCATTAATGCTGTCTGTGACACCTTTGTTGTGGCTTCTGTGGCTGCTGTTTCTACTGCTGCTGATGTTACTTATAAATAGCTTGGTGGCGCAACAATCAATCGATGTGTCCACCGCTGTGACTTGTGCAATTTGGCTTTTATTTATTTTTGGCAGCCTTACTGCTGTGCAGAGACACTATGGATACTGTGGGGCAATTGATACCACTGTTCTGCTGTCTGCCCCTATTTTTTGTAAACATGGAGACTCCAAGATGGGTCTGCAAAGTGGTGTCATGTCTGTAGTGGAAGGGGTTTCAGAGGAACATGCTTACTCTTGTCACTCAACCACCTCTTCATTTGAAAGCTATAAATTCTGGGCCAGACCCTGTCTGGTGCATGGCCAATGCCTCACTGCTAGGCCAAAACACTATGGGTACTGTGGGGCAATTGATGCAACTATTCTCCTGTGTGCCCCTAATTTTTGGAAATGTGAAGACTCCAAGTTGGGTCTCCAAGTTTTATCTTGTCTGTAGTAGCTGGGATCTTAGAGGAACAGGCCTATTCCTGTCACTCATTCACCTCTTCATTTGAAAGCTATAAATTCTGGGACAGACCCTGTCTGGTGTACAGCCCATGCCTCACAGCTGGGCCAAAATGGGATCACTTAAAGTGGTTCCCACTGTTTAGGCACATTAAGGGGTTTGCAAACATGACATGGCATCCTTTATCGATTCCAGATGATTTTGCGTTCGAATAGTCAAATGGAGCGCCTTCCCTTCCAAGCCATACCGGATGCCCAAACAGTAGTTTTCTACCACATATGTACTCAGGAAAAAATGTTGAACAAATGTTATACCTTATTTTTTTCCTGTTACCCTTGTAAAAATGTCAAGACTCACCAGTACTGTCAGTGAGAGCTAGTGGTGATGTGACTACAAGTATGCAATTTGCATACTTCCAACCACATTTCATACTCAGTGTCTCTCCTTACAAGTGAATTAAGAAAGGCCAGGCATATCTAGTTATCAAATGACCATGTTTATGTAAATTGAATTCTTATGGCCATGTGACTTTCCACATTCACTCTCTGCGGTCATGTATAGTGACTAAAGTCTTTTATCAGAATGCTGGTCAATCCTTCAACCCTTTAATGATCACTGATACGCTTTAAAAGAGTGAACGTTCAGGGGATTTATTCCATCATTGCCGTTTTAAAATGGTGATCAGGAATAAGTGTATATCTTCTCCCCTTCCGCCCCATGGCCAAAAACCCTAGGTAGACTTCTGTATATCACAGCTGACACTGCAAGGCATTGGCTGCTTCGACCAGTTTTGGAGCCGATTGGAGCATATTCACCCCTTAAATATCGCTCTCAATTTGCGACAGCAGTATTTAAGTGGTCAAAGGGGATAAAAGACAACCTATGGCAGGATTGGCCCATGTTGACCATTGCTATGGTACCCTGAGGTCATCTGATGACCCCATAGTATGGTGGACTATTAGATTTTGCTATAAGCTGAATATTCATGTGTTTGGACTCTATACATTGGATACAGACCTGTACACTCTGATTATGTGAATCCTTTGTAAACCTCTGTATTCTCCATTGGGAACAACACATCCAGGAAAGAATACTGCACCTCTGTAAAACGAAATTCCTTTACCTTATATGAAAATCTCTTTGTTCAGGCAACCTACAAGTAACATCTGACCTTAACATATGGATTACGTTTGTGTTATTTTGTGAAGATTACATTTTAATAGATGTTTTCTTCCTGTGATCTTCATATGGATATGTTTCAGACTGTTTGACACACAAAATGTTTTGAACTGGGTAATGTATTTCCTGACCTTGTAGGTGTGTAATTCCCTTGCACGGGATTTCCCCATGAAATTGGCAGGTTCTCACGGCTTATACTTAGCTGGACACAAAGAAATATGATTGGTAATGGAATTTTGTTGTATGGTGCTCAGGGGAGTATTAGATGTGGGTTCTGTTATACTTGGATTAAATCAGCCTGGAACAAAGTGGTCTTAAGTACTTAATCAGAGTGACTAGTTCTAAGGTGTGGTGTCTTCATTGTTTGATTCTTTTTTTTCACAGGTTGTTTCCTGTATATTGAAAAAAAATTTACTATATTGTATAAATATACAGTGAAGGAAATAAGTATTTGATCCCTAATTGATTTTGTAAGTTTGCCCACTGACAAAGACAAGAACAGTCTATAATTTTAAGAGTAGGTTAATGTTAACAGTGAGAGAATATCCAAAATGAAATCCAGAAAATCACATTGTATAAATTATATAAATTTATTTGCATTTTGCAGAGGGAAATAAGTATTTGATCCCTCTGGCAAACAAGACTTAATACTTGGTGGAAAAACCCTTGTTGGCAAGCACAGCAGTCAGACGTTTTTTGTAGTTGATGATGAGGTGTGCGCACATGTCAGGAGGAATTTTGGTCCAATGATCTGCAAAGAGGATTTTGAGTCTGTTACTTGGCAACTCGGAGCTTCAGCTCCCTCCATACGTTTACTATGGCATTAAAGTCTGGAGACTGGCTAGGCCACTCCATGACCTTAATGTGCTTCTTTATGAGCCACTCCTTTGTTGCCTTGGCTCTATGTTGTGGGTCATTGTTGTGCTGGAAGACCCAGCCATGACCCATTTTTAATGTCCTGGTGGAGGGAACGAGATTGCCAATCAGGATTTTACAGTACATGGCTCCATCCATTATCCCATTGATGCGGTGAAGTAGTCCTGTGCTCTTAGCAGAGAAACACCCCCAAAACATAATGTTTCCACCTCCATGCTTGACAGTGGGGATGGTGTTCTTTGGGTAAAAGGCAGCATTTCTCTTCCTCAAAACACAGCAAGTTGAGTTAATACCAAAGAGCTCAATTTTTGTCTCATCAGACCACAGCACTTTCTCTCAATCATTCTGAAAATCATCCAGGTGTTCATTGGCAAAGTTCAGATTTGCCTGCAGGTGCCTTCTTGAGCAGTGGGACTTTGCGGGGCACTACAGGATTTTAATCCATTACGTCAAAATGTGTTACCAATGGTTTTCTTGGTGACAATGGTCCCAGCTGCCTTGAGATCATTAACAAGTTCCCCCCTATGTAGTTTTAGGCTAATCTCTCACCTTCCTCATGATCCTGGATACCCCAAGAGGTGAGATTTTGCATGGAACCCCAGATTGATGTTGATTGATACTCATTTTGATTTTCCTCCATTTTCTTACTATTGCACCAACAGTTGTCTCCTTCTCACTCTCACCCAGAGTCTAAAGGGCGCTTTACACGCTGCGACATTGCTAGCGATGTCGCTAGCGATCCCACCCGCCCCCGTCGTTTGTGCGTCATGGCCAAATCGCTGCCCATGGCGAACATTATCGCTTGCACCCGTCACACATACTTACCTTACTAAAGATGTCACTGTGGCCAGAGAACAACCTCTTTTTTAAGGGGGCGGTTCGTGCAGCGTCACAGTGACGTCACACAGCAGGCCTCCAATAGAAGCGGAGGGGCGGAGAGCAGCCGCATGAAAGTCATGCCCACCTCGCTGTCGGAGGATTCAGGTATGGTGTTGTTCATCGTTCCTGGGGTGTCAGACGTAGCGATGTGTGTTGCCCCTGGAACGACGAAGAACCTGCGTCCAGAACGAGGAACCATATTTGGGAAAGGAACGACGTGTCAACAATCAACAATTTGGTGAGTATTTTGCATCGTTAGCGGTCGCTCGTATGTGTCACACGCAACGACGTCGGTAATGATGCCGGATGTGTGTCACGAATTCCGTGACCCCAACGACATCTCGTTAGCGATGTAGTTGCGTATAAAGCGGCCTTTACTTATGGTTTTGTAGCCCATTTCAGCCTTGTGTAGGTCTATGATCTTATCCCTGACATCCTTAGAAAGTTTTTTGGTCTTGCCCATGTTGTAGAGGTTAGAGTATGACTGATTAATTGAGTCTGTGGACAGGAGTCTTTTATACAGGTGGAAATTTAAGACAGCTGTCTTTAGTGCAGGTAATGAGTTGATTAGGAGCTTCTAAGTTGTCTGTAGGAGCCAGAACTCTTAATGGTTGGTAGGGGATGAAATACTTATTTCTCTCTGCAAAATGCAAATACATTTTTATAATTTATACAATGTGATTTTCTGGATTTTTTTTTTATATTCTATCTCTCACTGTTAAAATTAACCTACCCTTAAAATTATAGACTGTTCATGTTTTTGTCAGTGGGCAAAAGTATTAAATCAGTAAGGGATCAAATACTTATTTCCTTCACTGTTTGTAAACTGCTTATTCGTGAATTGCAACTAAGATGACAGGTAAATGTAGAATTCGGGTGTAAAGCCTGCTTTACACGTTGCAATTTGTTGTGCAATCACGTTTGCGATGTGACACGCCCAGATCGCATATGTGATCTAATGAGATCACACGTAGGTCGTTCATTTGCTGTCACACGTGCGTTAGTAGTCTATGTTAAATTGATCAATTTTGTGTGCGATCCTTTAGATCATGTGTTCTGTGACATATGCATTGGGCACCCTGTTATTTTTATTTATTGACTTGCCAAGCGTGTTTAATGTGTAGGGATGCGTTTTTACTATGTCATCTGCCATTCAGCTCTGCTACATGGCCGCTAACAGCAGACACAGACAGCCATGTAGCAGAGCTGAATGGCAGATGACAGCAGACACAGAAAAAGCCACACGATCAGAATGAACTCGGGTTAACTTCACCCGACTTCATTGTCATGCTGCGGCTCTGTCTGTGCCGCGTCCTGATTAGTGGTCACCTGTGAATGACTCACCGGTGACCGATAATCCCCTGAGTGACTGAATTGAGCAGCCCTCTCTTATATACTCACCGATCACCGATCCCCGGCGCGGCGCTGCACGGCGTTCACACTGCTCCGGCGGCTTTTACTATTTTGAAAAAGCCGGCCGCTCATTAAACAATCTCGTATTCCCTGCTTTCCCCGCCCACCGGCGCCTATGATTGGTTGCAGTGAGACACGCCCCCACGCTGAGTGACAGGTGTCTCACTGCACCCAATCACAGCAGCTGGTGGGCGTGTCTATACTGTGCAGTGAAATTAATAATTAAAAAAACGGCGTTCGGTCCCCCCCAATTTTAAAACCAGCCAGATAAAGCCATACGGCTGAAGGCTGGTATTCTCATAATGGGGAGCCCCACGTTATGGGGAGCCCCCCAGCCTAACAATATCAGTCAGCAGCCGCCCAGAATTGCCGCATACATTATATGCGACAGTTCTGGGACTGTACCCGGCTCTTCCCGATTTGCCCTGGTGCTTTGGCAAATCGGGGTAATAAGGAGTTATTGGCAGCCCATAGCTGCCAATAACTCCTAGATTAATCATGTCAGGGGTCTGGAAGGTATCTCGGGGAGACGCCTGACATGATTAATCTAGGAGTTATTGGCAGCTATGGGCTGCCAATAACTCCTTATTACCCCGATTTGCCAAAGCACCAGGGCAAATCGGGAAGAGCCGGGTACAGTCCCAGAACTGTCGCATCTAATGTATGCGGCAATTCTGGGCGGCTGCTGGCTGATATTGTTAGGCTGGGGGGGCTCCCCATAACGTGGAGCTCCCCATCCTGAGAATACCAGCCTTCAGCCGTATGGCTTTATTTGGCTGGTTTTAAAATTGGGGGGGACCGCACGCCATTTTTTTTAATTATTAATTTCACTGCACAGTATAGACACGCCCACCGGCTGCTGTGATTGGGTGCAGTGAGACACCTGTCACTCAGTGTGGGGGCGTGTCTCACAGCAACCAATCATAGGCGCCGGTGGGCGGGGAAAGCAGGGAATATGAGATTGTTTAATGAGCGGCCGGCTTTTTCAAAATAGTAAAAGCAGCCGGAGCAGTGTGAATGCCGTGCAGCGCCGCGCCGGGGATCGGTGAGTATGAGAGAGGGGGTAAGAGGGATAGACTGACATGGACAGAGAGAGAGGGACAGAGATAGTGACCGACTGACTGAGATTAGTGAATGACAGACATTGTGAGGCGCTTCAGAACGCAGCTTTTCAGCTGCGCTCTGAAGCGGACCTTTTTTAAACTGCGGTGCAGAGCGCACACCTGCGCACATAGCCTCAGACATCAAAATCCTATGAGGGATGTCACACGTTTCAATTGACTAGGTTCGTGCAACAAAACGTTCAATTCTAGACAAAGATACGATGTGTTTGCGATCAACGGTTTTGCGTTCAATCCTGATCGCACGTAGGTGTCACACGCAGATACCTCACAAACGATGCTGGATGTGCGTCACTTACAACTTGACCCCAACGACGGATTTTGAGATATATTGAAGCGTGTAAAGCGGGCTTTAAAGCCGCGCTTTTGACCAATCTGGAACAATGAAAGAATTAATGTTACTTTATTTTCATGCACAGGTCAACGCGTTTCAGGAGTACTCAGCTCCCTTCATCAGGACAACAGGCAAAGAGCATCAGAATCTTTGCTTTTTGTCCTGATGAAGGGAACTGAGTACTCCTGAAACGCGTTTGACTGTGCATGAAAATAAATAACATTAATCCTTTCATCATTCCGGATTGGTAACTCGGGGCTGCAGCTATTCACCTTGACAATATATGCCTTTGGACATGACACAAGTCAGGTACAGAATATGTTTTTAACTTTAGTAGGTTAGGGACTGTCTCAGATGGGTACACCGTGACGAGGTGAGACAGCTTCTTACCTTTTTGCAAAAATGTATATACTAAGTACCCTGTTATTAAGCACTTGAAATTTATTTATTTATAGTCAGGGTATTTTTCCTACAATTTTTCTCCTTGGTTTTTTTCTAGTCTTGAGGCTGCAATTCACATGCTTGTAATGTTGCATGTTTATTGAACATTTGTTACAGCTCAGTTTTTTTGTGTTTTTTGTCTGTTATCTTGCTTTAATGCAAGTTGGGGGTGCAGCCCTCCTGATACTGAGGCTGAACAATTACCTGCTTCTCACTTTTTGCTGTGTATTTAATCTGGGACCCAGCTGACCACTTTACCATTCATATTGAAGCTTTGGACATGACACAAGTCAGGTACAGAATATGTTTTTAACTTTAGTAGGTTAGGGACTGTCTCAGATGGTCAGATGGGTACACCGTGACGAGGTGAGACAGCTTCTTACCTTTTTGCAAAAATGTATATACTAAGTACCCTGTTATTAAGCACTTGCAATTTATTTATTTATAGTCAGGGTATTTTTCCTACAATTTTTTTCCTTGGTTTTTTTCTTTATAGGTGTTGTGACTGGCACAACTCTGATAGGTAAGTGTGATTTTATTTATTACCCTTTCTTTATTAGGGTAAGACCCGATTTGCGCTTCTCCTCCACAGCTTTATATATATATATATATATATATATATATATATATATATATATATATATATATAATGAATTGCAACTAATATACAAATATGCATAAATCAAAAAAGTAGGGATTAGGAAAAAATCCACCCTACATAGCACACTGTGAAAATCAGAAAAAAAACAGGAGGACAAAACAGAGTGAAGTGCAAAAATAATTTTAATTTATATTTCAGACTTTCACAGAAAAGAGGTCAGCAACACAATCCCAGGGCATGTGTAATAATACGATGTAAAGTCAAAACACCGTATAAAGTTTCAATACAAACAGTTATTATGATAAGGTACAGTGGAACCTTGGATTAAGAGTAACTTAGATTGAGAGCATTTTGCAAGACAAGCAAAAGCTTTTTAAAAATGTTTAACTTGGTTTAAGAGCAATGATTTGCAATAAGAGCAAATACTCACCATGCACACTTCTGGTTCTGTTCTTTCATGTCGCTCTGACCTGCTTTTGAGGTAACTTTCTGTACATATGTACTGTATACTGTATACAGTATACCATTGTACAGTATATACTATATAGCATGTCTATCAATTTGCATTTATGGATACAGTATTGTACTTCCTTATTGATAACCAGTGCAGCACATTGCTTGTATTGTACCTCCCGCACACCAACACTTCTATTGTAAGCTAAAGTGCAGTTTAATTTGTTTCATATGTTTTTTCCTGTACTGTACAGTATTGTGTATTAGTGTATTGTAATAATTTTATATGAATACAGGACATTATTTTGTATCACTGTAATAAGTTTGTATAAATACAGTAAATATTTTTGGGTTGTGGAACGAATTGTCTGCATTTCAATTATTTCCTATGATATAAGAGTATCTTAATTTAAGAGCACACTCCCAGAACCAATTATGTAATCCAAGGATCTACTGTTTAATCACATGCTAAATGTGACAAGAGCACGAAAGTAATTGCTTCCAAAATACATAAAATACAATTAAATGACATGAAAAATTATCAGAATCATATAAACAAAGGGCATGGAGGTGTGCCGCCCCTGCAGCAGTTGAAGTGCTCAGATCGGGGGTTGCTGTGGCTTGAGGGTCTCCAGACCCGGGGGCTTGCGGCCACTCAAATGTAAAGGGAGTATTTACAGGTGATGAATGTTCATGACACCACCTGCGGGATGCGGTAAAGGGGAGTACCACCGCTGCCGAAGGGAGTACCGGGGCAGATGGTGTGGGGGCAGCCAGGTGTCAGTCCCTCCGCAGGTAGGGAAGGCCTCGGACAGTGGGGAATATGGTAAGCGGGTGTCTTGGCCTTGAAAAGCAGGGGGCAGTGGTCAGATTACTCACTGTGGTAGTCGTGGTGCTGGATTAGGTGGAATAAGCAGACACTCACACAGATGGTAAATCAAAGTCTCTAGGCACTGCAATCTTTACGAGGGGGAGCCCGTCCAGGTCCTGCTCCCACCAGTGTCACTTGGTAAGTCCGGAGCCCTGCTTCCGTGCACAAATTGATTGACCATTGTGGCTCCTCGGCTTGAAGCTTTCGGGGCCCCGCGACCCGTGTGTATGGTAGCTGTGCTCTCAATGGCTGGCACTTGGGATTTTAGTGGGTTGTGTAGTTTGGAGAACTCTATCCCCTGCTTTGTGCTGATGCCTTCAATCTCTGAGCTCTTGGGGAAAGTTCATAAAGAGACTATCCTCCACAGGTGAATTATCAAGTTGCGTGAAGCTACTCCCACATCTAGGGTCCAGTACAGCGCTGTGCTCGGTACCGGTCCGGTTACTGGACTTCTGGTGCTGACCAAAACTAAGTCTGTTACACCTTCTCCAATACCCTGTGACCGGGTCTCCGACTCGTGTGGTCCCGGACCACCGTCTGTGACCCAACCTGTCACCTCCCTGGGAGCTCCAACTCCCTAGCTCCTCACTCTTTGAGGGCTAACACTGTCTGCCTGACCCCTAGGTGGGCGGCTGTGCTCCAACTTGACCAACCCACTGGTGTGTCTGTACAGGTCTGGTGTGAGGTGTGGTTGGGATTTGCAGTGCGGGCGTTAGTGACGCTGTTGATGGGAATCCGGAACCATGGGGGGTGGGCCCTGCACCCTGGGGGACAGGATGCAGTTCCCTGTAGCACCCTGATGTAGTCAGGGGCGCTACAGTAGCACATTACTTGTAATGAAAAGTCCAATGTGGAAAACACAGGGTTAAAAACCAAAGGTGTATAAAACACATATATATATCGCAGTGCCCTAGCAGTATCTGCAAAAAAAGGTGCAGGAGTATGATTAAAGGATTCTAAAAACATATGAAATAAACACATATTGCACATAGTCCCTTATAACACCAAGGAATGGAGTATATCGATATCAGGACATTGCAGAGTAAGACATACCCATAATCAGATTATACCATACACAGCCCGAAGGGTACGGCGGCAAGAGGGTCCCCCGATACATGGACCCCGAAGTATGTTTCATGATCTATTTACAATACGACCATTTTATCGGGGGGGGGGGGAGAAGGGGGCGGTATGGTGAGATGTGAAAAGCGATTTCACTTAAGCAATACATAAACGTAGGATCACAGCATACAGTGATAGTCAGAGAAATTTAATTTCATATGCAATTAAGACCGCAATGAAGCCCAAGTCAGTGAGACACAGTTTACATTCATAAATGCATCCAGTTGTCATGTGGATAGAATGCTTTATTCCTTAGAGTGCCAGAAAAAATTATTATAGTGTTGGGTAGTCAGAGGACAAAGGTTATCCAGAGCAAAAGAAGACATGAGACCTAATGTACATTTCGCTTTTTAAAAATAACCAAATGCATGGCTTCCTCAGAGGTCACTGACATATAGTTATGACTATCACTGACTCACATAGTTATGGGTGGATCCACAGATACCTGAGATCGGTGGATCCAACCGAGTTTTTAAAAAAAAGCAACAAAAAAACGGTTCCGGCTCGGAGATTTACATCTCCTGGCAGGAAACTGCACTTTGTTTTCCACAAGAGATGCAGATTTTCTGCTGAAATTTATACACCATATTCCTGCACCTAATCTGCATCTTCTAGCAAAAAAAGGCGATGTGGTTTTGATGCGATAGTGATGCGATTTTTTGCCATGAGATGCAGATTTTGTGCAGGAATATAGTGTATGAATTTCAGTACCAAATCTGCATCTCTTGGCAAAAAAATGCACAAAAATGGTTTTGACGCTGTTTTGGTTTGGTTTTCTGCCAGGAGATGCAATTTTTGTGCTGAAATGTCTGCATCAAATTTCTAAACCAAATTTGCATCTTCTGTCAGAAAATCACGCCGAAAGCACCAAAACTACTTGTGTGTTTTTGCCAAAAGATGCAGATTTGGTGCTGAACTTTATACACCATATTCCTGTACCAAATCTGCATCTCCTGGCAAAAAAAAATCACATCAAAACCGCATTCGTTATGATGCTGTTTGATGCATTTTTTTGCCAGGAAATGTGACCACAAATAAACTGAGTGACTGCTGAGTGATCTCTATCATTCTCTGCCTGAAGCCACAGTTTTTTGGGATAATAAAGGACTGAAAGAGGATCTTTTTTGTGTATTTTATTTCAAATAAAGGATTTTTTTGGTGTTTGTGTTCATTTATTTGTATTCACAGATTAGTAATGGGGGTCTCATAGATGCCTCCCATTACTAATCTAGGGCTTAGTAGCAGCACTGAGCTGTCATTAACCCCTTATTACTAGAGATGAGTGAGTACTGTAATATTCGTAATAGCTATACTCATAACGAGTACTTTGTAATACTCGCATATTCGTTCCGAATAGCGAGTACAATGCAAGTCAGTGGGAAATGCAAGTAATTTTCTGCTGGACCCATCAAAAAGGTTTGGGAGCCTGAGGAAAAGGCCAAAATTGGTGGGAAAGTGTTGAAACTAAATGGGGAAAGCCTGGTGAATATGCCTGCATGCATTTCTGACTCGTATGGATTCTGGGATCCCATGAAGCCACACGGAAGAACTTCCGTGTGGCTTCAGTCTATCAGTGCCCCTACAGTCTATGTCGTACTGCTGCAGCTGCGGGATACTGAACGCCGACATCAGGAGGTTAGCTCAGATCACTACCTGCTGTGATGATCTCCACTGAACTCGTGACATCAGCGCTCGTCACTGACTTCCATGATGCCGCACTTTCATATTAAATCTTGCAGGTGGAAAGACTATGACTAGCGGTGACATCACAGGTTCACGGAACAGTTCGCGTGAAAATGCAGCGGCCATGGAACTTAGTGACAAGCGCTGACCTTACAAGTTCATGACGTCGGTGCTCATTATATCCTGCAGTGACCTGGCTTAACCTGATGATGTTAGCTCAAGTCACTGCTCTCCCAGCCAATGGAGAATATTCTGTTCTTCATTGACTGCGACAGTGAGTATGGTATGGATTGTCGTGGGACCCTCTTATTGGATTAGATTTTTTTTTTGTTTTCAATAAATTGGTGAAGGAGGAAATGTTTTGAGGAGTGTTTTTTCTAATAAAAAAATTTTTGTTGTCTATTTATTTTTATTACTGACTGGGTTTGTGATGTCAGGTATCTGACAGATGCCGTGACATCACTAATGCCAGGGCTTGATGCCAGGTGACATTACACAGCTGATATCAACCCCATTTATTAACCCATTTGCCACCACACCAGGGCAGCAGAATGAACTGGGGTGAAGTGAAAGGATTCTAATGGATGCGCCACTTCTGGGGCTGCTGCGGCCTGCTATTTTTAACCTGGGGAGGGACCAATAAGCATGGACCTCCTTAGTTGGAGAGTACCAGTCCACAGTTGTATGCTTTCCCTTGGCTGGTGATCCAATTTTGGGGGGACCCCACACTTTTTGTTTTAAATTATTTATTTAAATTAATTTAATTTAAAATAACAGCGTGGGGTGTCCTCTGTTTTGGATTACCAGCCAAGGTGAAACTGCCAGCTGTGCTGTGCAGGCTGGAGCTGTCTGCTTTAGCCTAGCTAAACAACAAATAGGGAGGACCCCACGTCATTTTTTTTTAATTTTTTTTTTTTGCTAATTACAAGGCTAAGCACCTTTTAGTGCCACTTGAAAGGCACTAAATTGTGCCAGATTACAAAATGCAGGGGAGTGGGACATTATATCTATCTATCCATCCATCTGTACCACCCCGTGCTCTCAGCCGAGCCGCTCGGATCCGGACCTTCAGTGGGTGGCTCGAGGGTCTCCGGACCCGGGGGTCTCGCGGTCACTTCAACTAAAAGGGGGGTTGTGGTTTGGGGACGTAGGTGTACGGCCGGAGCCGTGTTAAGTTCGTGACGCCACCCACGGGATGTGGTGAAGGTGGACACCACCGCTGCAGTTACGGGGCACCTGGGGGAGATGTTTGGCAGCAAGTTGTTAACCCCTCCGTGGGCAGGGATGGTGGCCCTGCGACCCGTTGGGGAGGATGTTTGGCGGTGCAGGGAGATGGGTGACCGGAGGGTGCTGTTGTACTCACAATTAGTAAACACACAAGTCTCTGGTAAACCAAGGTGATGGTAGTCGGTGCCTGCAGGCGGCTGCAGTCTGGTCCCCCACCCGGCTGGTGGTCTCTGTCTTTCTCCCGCATCTGTGTTGGATAGTGGACTGCCTGTGCTTGCAACTTCAGGAGTCCGCTCCCGGCTTGTGGTTGCCTAAGGAGCCCTTTGCCCGCAGATGCTGGCCCGTGGGATTTCTGAGCCGTGGCGGTGACTGCTTATCCCCCTCGTTGGGCTGTTACCTTCAGTTGGGACTTTGGGTGGAACAGGACCTCAATCAGTTATTTAGCTAGCCCCCAGTAGCTTCTGGACCTAGCTTTAGGGTCTGAGTACCCCCCTTTGTGCTCCGGTTTCCGAGTCGGTTCCCCGGGTCGGTACCGGCGGGCCACTTCCCTGTCCCGGTCCACCTTGGTTCCACCGAGCCATCTTCCTGGCTCCTGCAGGCGTAGACCCCCGTCTGCCTCCTAGCCAAAGGTACCAGGGCTCCTACCCCGGCACCTGCTCAAATTGGTTTCTCTCCTCTGCTGGAGCTGCACACAGCTCCAGCCCACACACCTCTCCAACTTGAACTCTGAAACTGTAGTCTTCTTCTTTCCCGCCTCAGGCTATCTGAGACTCCTCGGTGGGCGTCTTCCAACCACCTGGTTCCGCCCCCTGGTGTGTCCTTCAAGCCCTGAGGGGGGTGACTAGGGTTTAAATGTTTGGCTGTGTTTTACCTATGAGGGACAGGTGTAATGCTGCAGGGCCCTATTTGTGACTACCTGGCCCAGCCAGGGCATCACACATCCATCCATCCAGCTATCTATCTATCCAGCTTTCTATCTTTCAAGCTTCTGACTGCATTTAACCCTCCTTCCATTTTATTTGCGGTCCGCAAAAAAAAAAAGGAAGGCACACAGATGTAAAACGGACCATATAGAGAATGGAAAGGATGCGGTTGTCACACGGATGTGCATTGTTTAAAAAAAATAGCCCTATAGGCTGAGTCATGGTTAACGCAGAAGTAACAATCACAAAGGCCTCCAATGACAAATGTGCATAGTGTTTACAAAAATTAGACCTATGACCTGAGTCTTGGTTGACGCAGGAAGTCCTTATCACAAGGGCATCCAATGACAAATAGTAGTTAGGCTGGAGTAGGAGTACTGTCCTGGTTTGTCCACCACTGCACAATGTGCATAGTGTTTACAAAAATTAGCCCTATGGCCTGAGTCATGATTGACGCAAGAAAAAAATGGTTTTATATGGCAAGGAGTGGATGTTAGCAGTCAAAATGAACATTTTGGGGAATTTAGTTTTGTTTGCTCTCATCTGGAGGGATTAGAAACTGTGGAGAAATCCAGTCCTTGTTGAATTTAATCAGAGTAAGTCTGCATTTTCTGTGGAGAGGCGTCAGCGCCTTTAAGTGATAATTGCCGCAGCAGAACTGAACACGCACTCTAACATCACACTAGCAGCCATGCAGACCAGCACCTCTAAGGCGTATAAGGAGAGGCCGGGCCAAGTGTTCAGCTTGGACATCGAATAATTAATGGTAACTGAAGAGTCAGAAAAAACGCAGGTTTGGTCCCTTAAGTAAACCTTGTCCATGTTGTGAAACTTCTCCCTCCTTGGCATTGCTACAGGCACAGATAACCCTTGCTGATGTCCTGGTTTATTGAAAATGGCCCAGCTTGTGCAAATTTTCCCCCCATCTCTATTGGACCTGGTGTTGCTGTCTCTCCTCATTAATCCTTGGTGTTGAAAACAGCCGGTAACTCTGCCGCCAGCGTTATCTGAGGGTGATGTTTTCATCAACTGATCTACAATGACCCTCTTGAAGTATTCCTGTTACGTCACCGCCGGAGTCTGCTCCAGCGACTTCTACTCCGATCACTAGGTGACACCGTGTTCCTGCCGTGGATGGTGCTGGTGATGGGAGAGGAGTCGATGCCAGTGTCACCGGTGGGCGCAGGCTCCGATCATCCACTGGGCTGGGTTATCTTGGGATCTGCAGTACCGCTGGCTGACTGTGGGTGGCGTGTGTCTTCCAGCTGAAGTTGGCAGAGTTCAGCTACAGCCAATGAGAAGACACCACACCCTTCTTATTCCCCTCCTGTCACATGACCACTGCCAGAGATAGTTCTGATTTCCTGGCTCCTGGTCCGCCCTATTCTGTTTTGTGATTCCTGTGTGCTGACTTGTGCGTGTTTGCTGACTACCCTTCTGCCTGCTGTTTTTGTACCTCGCTGCCCGATACGGATTTGACCTCTGCTCCGTTTTCTGATTACGTCCTTGTCTGCCGATTCTGTCCCTGTTCTGCTATTCCTGGTTTGACCCTGCCTGACGACTACTCTCATCGGACTGCAGCCTTCCACAGGTAGTGATCTCCAGGGCCCTGTGTAATTCCAAATCCCTGTATAGGGGTTAAAGGGTTTCAGGGTTCTGGGGGTCCTGCTTGGTGAGTGGCTTCCCTCTAGTCTGTCCATTACATCCCCCCTGAGTCTGTTGATCCAGGCAGGCGTTACAATTTCATTGTGCATCCCTTTGGTGACTCCAAAAGGAGAGAAGTAAATTTCTCCTTGTAGGGTCTTGCCACAGACACTTAGGCGGGCTTTGCACGTTGCGACATCGCAAGCCGATGCTGCGATGTCGCACGCGATAGTCCCCGCCCCGTTGCAGCTGTGATATCCTTGTGATAGCTGCCATAGCAAAAATTATCGCTACGCCGGCTTCACATGCACTCACCTGCCCTGCGACCGTCGCTCTGGCCGGCGACCCGCCTCCTTATTAAGGGGGCGGGTCGTGCGGCGTCGCTGCGACGTCACACGGCAGGCAGCCAATAGGAGCGGAGGGGCGGAGATGAGCAGGATGTAAACATCCCGCCCACCTCCTTCCTTCCGCATAACCTACGGAAGCCGCGGTGACGCCGGTAGGAGATGTTCCTCGCTCCTGCGACTTCACACACAGCGATGTGTGCTGCCGCAGGAGCGAGGAACAACATCGGACCGTCGCGTCAGCGTAATTATGGATTACGCCGACGCTGCACCGATGATACGATTACGACGCTTTTGCGCTCATTAATCGTATCATCGAACCTTTACACACTACGACGTCGCATGCGATGCCGGAAGTACGTCATTTTCAATTTGACCCCACTGACATCGCAGCTGCGATGTCGTAGTGTGCAAAGCCCGCCTTACTCATAAACTGTGCCATGTGGGCCAAGCTGCAAAGAGCCAAAAGGTTCTGTATCCCCATCAGGAGGAACAACACCTATCCTCTCCTCATGCTGACTCGCCTCCTTCTCCTCCTCCACCTCCTCCTCCCCAGCCCATCCATGCTGGACAGTCATGAAGCTGGGTTTGAGAGTCCCCTTTGTAGCATTGGGAGTCCCCTGGGTAGCACATAAAAACAAATTTTCTTCCTCCGCATCCTCTTCATCATCGCTCAGTGTTGCCTCAGCATATTGACTGGGTTGAGTAATATCACCCATTGGGAAATCTGGCTCCATAGCCATATACTCTTTGAGATTATTCAGTGATTGTTTCAACAGACACAGCAGCGGGATGCTTAAGCTAATAGCCTGATCACCACTCATGAGCTTGGTGCAGTACTCAAAGTTCTCAAGAACCTCACAAATGTCAGCGATCCACACCCACTCAACAGTTGTTATGTGTGGTGGCTGACGATCAGTCTGATGAGCATGTTGAAGCTGGTATTTAGCTACTGCCCTGCTGCTCAGTAATTCTGGCAAACATATAGAATGTAGAGTTCCAACGTGTGGGCAGGTGGCACAGGAGTCAGTGACTTAGCAAATTAAAGTGCTTTTGTAGCGCTGTAAGACCAGAAAAAGTGGTATATGAATGATGGAAATGGGCACTAATATGGTGCACCTTCTCAAGTAGGTACGGCAAGTCAGGGTATGTTTTCAGAAATTTCTCAACAACTAGGTTCAGCACGTGAGCTATGCATGGCACGTGTACAAGCTTGCCGACCTTTAATGCGCCATCAGGTTACATCCATTGCCACAAATGACCAGGCCAGGTTGCAGATGCAGCGGGTAGAACCACTGATCGATTTGCTCTCTTATACCTTGCCACAGCTCAGCTGCAGTGTGTGGTTTGTGACCGAAACAGATCAACTTCAGCAGACCGAGTTGCCACTTTGCCAAAGCGCTGCTGCACAGCTCCCAGCTTGGCAGTGATGGAGAGGGTAATTCAGCAAAGGATGAGCAGCATGAGGAGGAGAAGAGGTGAGACAGGAAGTGACATATGATGAGGTGGAAACGCTGTTAGAAATTGGGCCCTCTATTCTTGCCGTGGGTAGGATGTGTGATGTTACAGTTTGCCACTTTGTCCCAGCCTCCACAAGGTTCACCCAGTGTGCCGTGACAAATGTGTATCATCCCTGTCCACAACAGCTTGCCCACGTGTCTGTTGTTAGGTGGAACTTCCCAGTTACGGTGTTGGTCAGAGCACGGTTGAGATTGTTTAACATGCGCTTGTGTAATGAGGGGATGGCACAATGGGCAAAATAGTGGCGGCTGGGAACACTGTATCCTGGGGCAGCCACAGCTAAGAGATCACGGAAACACTGTGCTCCCACAAGCCTAAACGGCAACATCTCCACGGCTAGCAATTTGGCAATGTGCGAGTTTAGGTTTTGTGTCTGTGTGTGTGTTACTAGGTCATTACATTTCTTTTCCAAGATTTCAGGCATGGACAACTGTACGCTTCCCTGGAAAAAGGAAGTCGATGTGGTTGATGTTTGCTGTGTCTATGCAATTACACCTTGTGGGCAGGATGTATGAACGCCTGCTTCCTGAATAGCAGATTGTAAAGGACATAGCACAGGTGACATGGCAGTGGTTTGACCCACAGATACAAATTTGGTACCCTAGTGTTCTGCCCACCTACTGGGGTGCTTGGCTGCCAGGTAGTTTTGCATACTGGTGGTGCTCAGGTCACCTTTACCCTGGCCTCTGCTCAACTTGATATGGCAGTTGCTACAGATTACAATGTATTTTATTTCTCAGAAGGACTTTCAGAAAAAAATTCCAGAAAGCGGCTGAATTCCCCCTTGTTCTGGCTTGGGCCACAGTGGGGGTTGTTGTAAATGTCATCCGAGTGTGTGCTGGTGTGGAGCTCCCTCTGGTGGCCAGTAATGGTAATGAAGCTGAGTCTGAATCTGTGACTTAAACAAGTGTTGGTATTAATTGTGAATCCAGTAAGGCCTATTGCTGACCAGCCTGGTGTATATAGGAGAGAAGTTTCTGCTTAGCTGCTGCCGGTGATAAATGCACCAAAATTCACTCCAGATAAGTCTGCAGGTTTTCGTTTCCTAATTGCTGATTTTGCAACTACGGGTGTTTGTGTTTTTTTTTTCCATTTTGTTCTGTGTTTGTTTTCTTGTATGTGAGGATCTGGCTCTCTGCTATTTTTGAGAGGGCAGTTCTTTCAGCAAGAAAGGGAGTTTCTCCCTGTTCTGATTTTGATTATTTGCACTTTTGAATATTATTTGTTCTGTGATTTTGTTTCTTCCCATTATATCTGCAGTTCTGTTTAAAGTGTCTGGCACAAGAATACCTGATATAGTAGGAGAAAGACCCTGTGGTCTTACGTCTTTTTTCTATCAGGAGTTTGGTATTTTTTGCAGGTTTTTTGCTGGCCTCAATCAGTTATCTTTCCTGTCCTGTTGTATCTAGTAAGTCGAGCCTGACCTTTGCTAATCTATATTTTCTATATGTCTATTGTGTTTTCTTACATCACCGTAGTTACATGTTGGGGGCTTGCTATTCCTTTGGGGACTGCTCCGAGGCAAGTTAAGATTTCTCCTTTCTATCTTTGAGGTGTAGCTAGTTTCTCCAGCAGTGACGAGGTGTCTAGGTGTGTTAGGAACATTCCACTGCTACTTCTAGTGTTGTCTGATAGATAGGGGATTGCGGTCAGCTTAGTTTTCAACTACTCTTGTGGTTTTTGTTTTTTTCCTGATTAATGGGATTTTTTTGTGATCGTCCATGGTTACCAGTTCATAACAGGGGGCAGGGCCGGCGCCAGCACCCGACAAACCTGGTCAAATGTTAGGGCCCTGAGCTGCTGGGGGGCCCACTCGCGGTGGCAAGAGTGGCACACCGCTACCCAGGGGGGGCCCGGTGGCAGCACTGTCACTGCCCCCCTCCTCTGCCGAGGATTGTGCTTTCAATTGTATTCTCATCGCAGGTGCCAATACAATTGAGAGCAATGATGAGAGAGTGAGCGGCACGCTCCCTCTCTTATCATTCTCCCCACTGTAACTGTCGGCGTTCTGACAGCTCTGCAGCAGAGCGTGGTGACGTCATCACTGCGCGCCTGCTGAGAGGTCAGAGCGAGCGACAGCAATGGACACGCCGAGGAGACCGGATCAGCGGGGGAACGAGGAGAAGTGAGTTTTAATCACTATATACTACATGAGGGTGCCTACTGCTATCTGGCTCTGCACTGTGCTGTATACAGGCTGTGCTATATTATATAGCACAGCCTGTATATAGTACAGTTCAGAGCCAGATAGCAATAGGCAGCCTCGTGTAGCATACAGCTTGTATACAGCCTATACACAAGCTGTATGCTACATGAGGGTACCTATTGCTCTCTGGCTCTGCACTATGCTATATACAGGCTGTGCTATATGCAAGCTGTATACAACATGAGGGTGCCTACTGCTATCTGGCTCTGCAGTGTGCTATATACAGGCTGTGCTATATACAAGCTGTATGCTACATGAGGGTGCCTATTGCTATCTGGATCTGCTCTGTGCTATATACAGGCTGTGCTATATACAAGCTGTATGCTACATGAGGGTGCCTATTGCTATCTGGCTCTGCACTGTGCTATATACAGGCTGTGTTATATACAAGCTGTATACTACATGAGGGTGCCTAATGCTATCTGGCTCTGCACTGTGCTGTCTGCGTCTGCACTGTACTATATAGGGCTGTGTACTACATGAGGATACCTAATGCTATCTGACTCTGCAGTGTACTATATAGGGGCTCTGGGGCTATATAGGGGCTACATAATACTATATGGAGGACAATGGGGGCTTCATAACACAATATGGGGGCTGCATACTACTATACCCCCAGAGTTGTATGCCCCCTCCACCCAGGTGCTCTATACCCCCTCAGAGCTCTATGTTCCCTCCACCTAGGTGCTGTATACCCCCTCAGAGCTGTATATCCCCCCAACCCAGTGCTGTATACCCCCCAGAGCTGTATGTCCCCCCACCCCAGAGCTGTATACCCCCAGAGCTGCATGTAACCCCCTACCTCACAGCTGTTTGTCCCCCCACCTCAGAGTCACTGCCCTCCTCTAGAGCTGTTTGCCCCCCATTGCTGTATACCCCTTTCCTCAGTAATATGTATTCCCCCCAGTAATGTGTATGTCCCCAGCCTCTCTTGTGATGTGTATATATAGCTGTGTTAGTGTGCTCTATGTGCGGCCATGTCTGTTAGACAAGTCGGGAGGTGAATGAGGCTGTTGCCGATTTCCCAATATTAGAAATATATATACAGGATAAATATATAAAAATAATGTGTGTGTGCATGTATGATGTGTATCAATATATGACTGTGTATAGATTTATGTCTATTTATGTGTTTTTGTGAATTTCTCTTTAAATAAGTATGTGTACGTATGCCTGTATGTGTATGTATCTGTGCATGTCTATGTGTGGATGGGGCCCACTGAGACTCTTTCACCCAGGGCCCACAAAAACCTGGAGCCGGCCCTGACAGGGGGTGCTCTTGGGAACAGTTGACCAAGTTCTCCCTCTGTGCAAACCACTATCCCTTGGTGCCTGTGTTGGTGCTACATATCTGTCTTCCTCTGTGTTGTTGTGCTGGCTATGCATGTCAATGGTCCAGGTCGAATCAGTGGACTCATCATTGACCACTTCGTTTTCCATCTGATCCTCCTTCCCACTTGAGATTGTAGGTTGACCTGATGGCAACTGTGTCTCATCATCATCAGACTCTACCACTGGAGACAGTAAATCATGTTCCTCAAAGGGGCTTTCTTCTGGCTGCAGGTCCTCAAATACGTGCGCAAAACTGCGCATCAACGCACACCACCTCCTCATGTCTCTCTTCAGTGCTGCACGGCGACAGGCCAGAGCAAACCAAAGTATATGTGCAAAACAGATCCTTAGAGTGGCCAAGCTTGGGGTCATATGTCTCACATGACTAATGATAGGAGGAGGAAGGAGGACCAGGTTGAGGCCTGGATGGGCCAGCCTTCTGTGTATCCACAATAGACTGTGTGGTCCTGGAAGATTGATTGCTGCTTGACAAATTTGAAGAGGCCTTGTCTGCCATCCAAGACAGAATCTGCTCTTGCTCTTCTGGCTTCCACACATGTTTACGTTCCAGACCAGGAAATTTGGCAAGGAAGATAGTGGATGCATCAAGCTCCTTCTGACCTGACACAGACTCAGTGCCTTGTCGCCCACCGCTGACTACACCACGCCCACGTCCATGTCCCTGTCCCTTAAGAACTGCCTTTTTTGTCATTTTGGGTTTTGGTGACATATTTGCAGATGTTGATAGCCAAGCCAAGCAAACGTGGACCCGAAAAATATTGTGAATAAAGTACAAATCTGTACTTTGTACCAGGCAGTACTGATTGCTGGAGTCCTGTTTTGTAATTATTTGCAAAAGCCCCTAGCAACATATGAATGTGGCTTGCTGTGGACAGATAGCACAAGTCAGGCTGTGAAACCTTAACTTTTGTGGAAACAGGAATGGTGCTTTACTGTATCAGGCAGCACTGATTGCTAGAGTCCTGCTTTGTAATTATTTGCAAAAGCCACAAGCAACGTATGAATGTGGGTGATCTGGATGCCACAATTAAGGCTGTGAACCCGTAAATATTGTAGAAACAGGTGCCGATTCCCTACCTAATCCACAATCTATTCTCTCCCTGCTGTGACTTTGTTCAGTGCAATCAGCTCTTAAAAGAGCTTTTGTATTCTGGTTTCTGGATGGTGCTATGGAGGTAGTGACACACAGTGCTTTAAACACTGTCCCTGCTCGGAAATGTGGCCCTCCAAATCCTACATTGACCTATGCTGCAGGCAGCCCTGAAAAGAGCTTTCTGTGTTATTAAGAGGCCCACACTCTCCCTAGCAGCTGTTCACTCTATACCTACGCTGATACAAATGCTAAATCCAGAAACAATGTGCGTAAAATGGCGGCAGAAGGCAATTCTGTGATTGGTTAAAAAGCCCAGCATGTTTATTGGCTGCAAAATTAGGCACAAAAACGGCTGAGCGGGACATTCTAAAATAGCAAGGCAATTGCACCATTACTCGCAATATAACAAATAGCCCGAGTACCGTACTATTCTGCATATCATTACTTATTACCCATATTGCCACTACACCAGGGTCAATCGGGATGAGCTGGGTGAAGTTCCAGGATTTTCACATCTAATGTATGTGACAATCCTGGGAAGCTGTAGGCTGCTATTTTTAGGATAAGGTAGACCCAGTATCCATGGGTCTCCCCAGCTTGAGAATACCAGCCCCCAGTTGTTTTTATCATGGCTGGGTATCAAAATTGGGTGGACCGCATGCTGTTTTTTAAAGTTATTTATTTCAATAATTAAAATAATTTGAAAAGTTGCAAGCGGTCCCTCTTATTTTGATACACAGCAAAGATAAGCACATGGCTGGGGGCTGTAGTCTGTAGCCGTATGCTTTATCTGTGCTGGGTATCATAGAATTGGAGAACCCTAAACCAATTTTTATTTATTTACTTATTTATTTTCACACCAATATACATACACAAACAACGTGTGTGACTGCAAGCAGTCAGACACGCTGTCATACAGGGTGGGAGCGTTGTCACTGCAACCAATCGGAGAAGCTACAGGTAGTCGGGGAAAGCAGTGCAGATGTATGAAGGATAATGAGCAGCTCCAGAAAACCTATAAGTGCCCTGGAAGTAGTATTACAGCCGCACGGGAGACTGGTAAGTATAACGATCCTGCTATTCCCTGTTTTTCTTTATTTTTCCTTTATTATTTTTTTAATTACATGAGTTACCGGGATCTAGGTAGCTACCCACAGTTCTCTGAGAACTCCTGGCCCAGTGTCGGTGCATTTGTACTTTTGAAGCCCTGTGGGTCCGGACATTTACAGTCCAGGTTTGTCCATCACTACTTGCAACACAATGTCATATGTGTACATCAAGGAATGACTTATGTTAGGTACTTTACCTTAATATGTTCATCATGTTGATTGCACTGGCAAAAATGTACCTCTGAAATCAAAAGCAGGAGCCTAGGGACAATTGTTATTCTGATTTTTTACTTTATTAGCTGGAATCAGAGAAACTGCTCATGCTGGATCAGAGATTGACATGAGAGCGATATCTAAATTGTTATAGTGAACAGCAGTGGGTGGAGCGCAGCTCCAGTCACAGCTGTTAGACACAGATACCTAATGCTTGGTTTAAAAGACTGCCTGTCACTGGTACACAATCAAAGCTGAGAAAATGGGCTGGCATATCTGTTGGTATTAGTGCAATATTGTTATGTTGGTGACCCACTATGCCACAGCATCGACTCAATCTGTGTCACGCTTCCGGGTTCCCGATGCCGCCTGTCAATTACCAATCTGGTCCCTGGGCGCTCTGACCATGGCCACTGCTCCAGCTCTCCCTCCTGTGCGTACTCCATGCTCCCTGCCCGTCGGTCCCGGCGTCCCGGCTTCCGGCTTCCGGCTCCCTTGCATCTCCTCCTCCTCTGCGTCCTGTACAGGTCTCCGGCGCTCTGGTTTCGCGCATGTGCACTAGGGCGTGGGTGCGCTCACTCACCTCTTCTTAAAGGGCCAGCGTCGCTGAAACATCTTCTTAAAGGGCCTGCGTCGCTGAAACAGGGTATGGCTGATTACTGGTACAGGGTATATAAGACTTCCTTTTCTTGTGGGCGGTGCCTGTTCAACGTGTTCTTGTAGCTTGCCTCTTGCGCTAGGTGTTTAGGTCCCTCTGTGCTTCATACCCAGGTTAACCCTGTCTCTGCCCACAGTGTCTGACTGCCAGCCTGAGTGAGTCCAGCCTTCCGGTTTTCCAGGAGTTGCCCCGGTGACTATCAGCTGTGAATCTCGTCATCTTCCGCCAGCCCGTACCCGTCGACGGTTCTGGATTCCATCTGGCAACATCAGCCTGCACTCCTTGCTGGACTCGGACTCCGTCTGTTGTTACCACTCGGCATCTGTACCCGGTTCCAGTCATCCGTCCTGCCCACGTCTACCGTTGGGCTAGCAGTCATATTCCGTACGGACTTCTGAAGGACACGAAACCCGAACTCACTTGTGTCCCGGCTGCTGTGCATCTAGGCCCTCTGGGGGGGCCCACCAGACAGTCTCTGTATAGCGGCTCGCTCTTGGTTGTCTCTCTGGGGGAGTCCGGTGCATGGTCCCGTGGATCCACCTCTGGACTGATCGTTACAGTTTGAACAGGCAATGGATCCCGCCGGATCACAAGCGTCCCACCAGGGATTACAACAAGAACTGGTGCGACAACGCGAGACCCAATCTCGCATGCTGGCCGTATGTCGTCAGTGGATACCCATTTGAACAATCTCCAGGCAACAGCCACATCCTTGTCGGATCAGAACACGGCAACGGCTTCCGTAGTCACTTCCTCCTCGGCCTCGAAACTCCGCCTCGCTGCTCCGCCCCAATACGCCGGGGACCCTAAGACCTGTAGAGGTTTCCTGAATCAATGCTCTCTGCACTTTAAGTTGCTCCCACACCTCTTTGTCTCTGATCAAGCAAAGGTGGCCTTCCTGATGTCCCATCTCAAGGGTGAAGCATTGGCCTCGATAAATCCCTTGTGAGAGAGAGAAGATCCTGTGACTACCAGCATCCAAGGATTTTAAGAAGTCTTCCATAACACCTTCGACGAACCTGGACGTACCACCACGGCCGCCTCTTTGCTCCTTCGGCTTCGCCAAGGGTTCCTAACGGTTGGCCAGTATGAAATCCATTTCCGTACGCTTGCCTCTGAGTTAGGATGGAACAATGAGGCATTGACTGCAGCCTTCTGGGAAGGCATTTCTGGCCGCATAAAGGACGAGTTGGCCAGTCGAGATGCTCCTTCTACCTTGGGCGGCCTGATCTCTCTGGCCACCCGGATTGACTTCCGTTTCCAGGAACGGTCTAAGGAAGTACTCCGGGAGAAGAGACCGACACGTCACGCTCCTACTCTGCAGAGGTCCGCCGTTCCTCAGTCGGTGCCATCCAACTACGCTACTCCTGAACCTATGCAAGTAGATCATCTGGGACAAGCTGAACAACGCCAGACAGAGCGGCTCGCCAAGGGTCTGTGCCTCTACTGTGGAGGTGATACACACCTGATTCGTTCCTGCCCTGAGAAGCCGGGAAACTCCAAGGCCTAAAGTTGGTTGGAGAGGCTACCTTAGGCGCCGGATCCCTCTCATCCCCGGTAACGCTGACCGTCCAAGTGACAACGGAGGAGACCCGATTCACGGCAGAGGCATACTTTGATTCGGGGGCAGCGGGCAATTTTATCCAACAGGCCACGGTGGACAAATACCGGATACCTGTCATGCCGCTCTCAAATCCCCTTGTGATTGCTTCCGTGGATGGGAGACCTTTCTCTGAACCCGTGTTATTTGTCACCAAACCAGTGGAACTCCGTATAGGTGCGCTGCATACTGAAAAGATTGGCTTATACATGCTTCCGAAACTGGCTCACTTAATCCTGCTGGGGCTACCCTGGTTACGAGCACATGAACCTGTAGTTAGTTGGCGCTCCGGAGAGATTACCTGTTGGGGCCAGTCCTGTCATGAGAACTGTCTGCAGCCTGTAGGACCTGTCCGTAAAACTCCGGCACCGGAATCTCTACCGGGACTGCCGTCCGCATACTGGTCCTTTGTGGATGTCTTTGACAAAAAAGAGGCAGAGGTATTGCCGCCACACAGACCATGACTGTGCCATAGATCTGCTGCCAGGGGTCACCCCCCCCCCCCCCGAGGACATATCTATCCTGTATCACCAGACGAGACTCAGGCCATGTCGGACTACATTGTTGAGTTGAATAAATATGGAAAGCTGAGTTTCATATGGCCAAACATAATTTCAAAAGATAACTAGTACACCCAAGTAAATAAGTAGGTATTTATTACAAAAAGAACATATACAAATAGGGGTACTGTTATAAAGACTGGATTCATAAAAGTGTATAACAGTGAAGGGTTAACGAACTGACAGAGATCACCCTTCCAGGGACCCAAACAGCATTAATCAAATATTCTATATAGGCAAACATATTGCACAGTCCATAGGATGAAATCTCATGGTGAGGCCCACCAAAAATATCACACAAAAGAGCCCATAGGCTGTGCATGAATTAGAGCAACTGCTTACCCATAGTAAGTGACTATATAGTAGCTGTGTAAGAGGTCCGGTAAAGAAGAGGGAGGAAAGCCCCGACGCGTTTCGCTTGTAGTGCTTCCTCGGGGGGTGATGTGACCCAGTGTAGTGTGTCCCATGTATATATACCCACCATAGTTGTCTCATAATAGCCGCCGTCTAGATGCCGCATGCGCTGTGACCATGCTCGCACCCTGCGCGTCACTTCCGGGTCTCCCGGCAGAAGTGACGCTCACAAGGGGAACGTCATCTCCCGTCGAGCGGAGCTCCTCAGTGCGCGCGAGATTGCAGGCAGCACAGGGCATGCGAAGCCCGCACGGCCATCTTAGGTACTGGTGAGGTCCCCATGTAAATGCCGGGATTTTGCCCATAGTGTGGGAAAGATGTCACGTCATAGTCAGGGCATGTAAAGCCCGCGCGGCCATCTTAGGTGCTGGTAAGATCCCAAGTATAAATACAGGGATTTGCCCATAATGTAAAAAAGAAGAAGTCGCGTCATAGTCAAATGGAAAAAGAGCATCATAGACATCTTAAATGTAGCTATAATAGCCAATATTCTACGACGGTACCGTCAGTGGGGAAAACCCATAGAAAGTACTATACAATAGAATAAAGATCCCCCGGATCCACCACATATCCCGATTCAGTGTAAGAAGTAACAAAGGACACACTACATGCCTATGGTTACAACCCAGGCACCAACACCAGAGTATAGATAAAATATCATATAGAATGACCTGAGATCACGTAACCCAAACATGAAGTTTACATAAAACAATAGCTGATCCCAGGTCATTAAACATCCATCCATCATCACATGCCGGTACCAAAGCAGAAACAAAGCATAAATGAATCAGGGATATGAAAGTAGATCCAAGGGGGACCATTCAATCAATAAACATTCTTTTACAAGAAGAGTGTCATCACACAGAAAATGGCCCGAAAAATATAGGCCATATATTCCATATAGTGACATACATCATACTAGATACTCCATATAATCCATATAGTAACATATGTCATACTGGATACCCCCATCACAATATTCTCAAAAATGGAATTATTTATTATTTATTTATCACTACTATCATTCTCAACAGACACTACTATGTCTAAATATCAATGTACATATTAAACAGTATAAATATAAGTATATGTTGCAATAAGAGGGAATCCATAGGCTTGACCGTGGATGGCGTAGGCGAAATAAAGTTTAGTATCTCCACATCATGTTGTCCAATATAGCAGGGCAGTCAGCATATGTAGACATATGGGAATACAGACTTGTGGGTCACATCTCAGAAAAAAAGGAAAAAAAGAAGAAGGGAATTAAAATAACAAATGAATTAAAAAAGCGGGACACACAAGAAAGTGAACCGCCACCAGAGAAACAGTTGCAAAACTATAAAAATGAGGAAAAACTCATTTTCTCATTCAAGCCAGATGGTGTCAAGGTGCCCAAGCGCACTATCCAGCTGCATTCACGCTGAGAAAGCCTCTTGGTGTAGTCACCGCCTCTTGTCCCCAGATGAACGACATCGATACCCCTGACTCTAAATTCCTTAGGATTACACCCATGTTCCAATTTATGATGTCGGGGCAGAGTCTTCATCTGGGGATCATCAAGGCCAATGTCCACCGCAGCCAAGATGCCCCTCACATGCTCACGTGTGCGGAACCTCAATTCACGAGTGGTGAGGCCTACATATATTTTACCACAACCACATGTGGCATAGTATACGACATTATTTGTTCGGCAAGTGATGTGGTGTTGTATCGCAAATTCGGTATTGCCGTCAGCCGATAGGAAGGAGGACGCCCTCACCATGTTGCGACATGCAATGCAAGAGCCGCATGGGAAGAATCCTTTTAAAGGTTCTCCCCCACCAAAAATACGAGGTATGCTAACCACATAGTGGCTCTGAACCAACTTGTCACGCAGGTTGGGTGCACGTCGAGAGGTCACTAAGGGAGTAGATGGTAATAACTCCCCAATGGATGGATCCATTTTCAGAACACCCCAATGACGTCTGAGTATTGTACACATCTCCTGCCAACGATCATTAAAAGTAGAAATGAAACGTACGGGCGGAAAAGATTCCTCCTTCTGTTTAGATTTAGGTACCAAAAGATCGGTACGCACTGCCTGCCGAGCACGTCCAAAACCACGGCGCACACTCCTCCCACTATAACCTCTGGATGTAAATCTCTCCCGGAGATCCTGGGCCTGCTCCTTAAAGAGGGTATCGGTGGAACATACCCTTCTTGCCCTCAAATATTGCCCAACCAGGATTGCAGAGATCGTGGAGGGAGTGTGCGCCGAGGACGCATGCAGGAGGCTATTGACCGATGTTTTCTTACGGCATATAGTTGTTTGGATCGAGCAGTTGGGATGCACCATGATACGAATATCCAAAAAGTCTATTGTTTTTTTATCGCAATTAAAAGTAAGTTTAATGTTAAAATCATTCAAATTTAAATCATGAATGAATGATGAAAAATCAGAAAAAGTGCCCTTCCAAAAAATCAAAATGTCATCAATAAAACGGAGCCAGCACTGCGCCTGGGACACGGCGGGCACGCCCTCGCCGAAAACCTCCCTCTCCCAATACCCCAGAAAGAGGTTTGCGTACGAGGGCGCGCACGCCGCGCCCATCGCAGTGCCACGCTCCTGTAGAAAAAAACGATCTTTAAACAAAAAATAATTGTGAGTTAAAATAAACGAAAGTAACTCCAAAATTAATTCGATCAATGGTGCATCCAGACTGCTCATCTCAAGAAAGAATCTCACCGCCCGCAGTCCATGTTCGTGTTTTATCGAGGAGTAGAGTGACTCCACGTCCACTGTGGCCAAAATGACGTCAGGGTCCACAAAGATCCTATCGATCTGCCCCAGGATGTCCATGGTGTCCCTGACATAAGAGGGCAAAGTCTGAACCAAAGGATGCAGGTAATATTCAATGAACCTGCAAACCGGTTCAGACAGCCCCCCAATGCCAGAGACAATGGGACGCCCTGGGGGGACCAGGGGGTCTTTGTGGACTTTAGGTAATAAATAAAAAGTAGGAAATTTGGGGTTCCTTACTAATAGTCCATCCATGATTTTTTTGGGGATAATCCCTTTTTGAAAGGCCAGATCAATAATTGTAAAGAGATCCGCCATGTAGTTGTTCGTTGGGTTAGAAGCTAAGGAGGAATAGGATGATCTGTCCCTCAACTGTCTAAAGGCTTCCCGTTCGTACATCTTAACGGGCCAGAGCACCACATTCCCCCCTTTATCTGCTGGTTTAATAACCACATCAGGCAGATTTCTCAATTCCTTAAGAGCTCTCCTCTGCCCAGCCGTTAGATTATCCCTCCTCCTACCACTGCCATCCAAGGTCTTAAGGTCATTGGCTACTAATTTGTGGAAAATCTCGACGGCCGGGCATAGGGAGAAAGGGGGGAAAGTGGTCGACCTCGAGTAGATGGATTTTGGGAAACTGCCCTTACTGACAGAAGGGGAGGGATCCTCCAACTCCTCCAAGATGGCCAATGCCTCACTCTCCAACATACCCACACTGGCTCTTTGTATATCCTTATTAGCGTGCAATTTTTGTAGGACCAGCTTGCGTGAAAATAGGTTCAGATCCTTCAGTGCTGTAAAGTAGTTGAAGGGACTGTTAGGAACAAATGACAGCCCCAATTCCAAAACCTCAATTTGGGGCCCAGTAAGTGTGATACTTGAGAGATTAATTACCTCCAAGTTGTTACTTTTGTTCCTACTCTTCTTATCAAGGGGTTCAGGAGGAGTGATCTTTCTTTTTGTAGCAGCCACTACAGATTGCTTCATTTTATTAGGATTCCACTTACTCACAAAGGGAGTCATGAAACCTCTCTTGTCAGATCTGTCCTCATCCATTGATGAAAGAGAGGACACAGAAGGAGATCTGATTTGATTGGAGAATTGAGAGGGTTTCCTCCTTTTTTGGGAATGTTTCCATTTATATACAAAATTGCTACGATAATCTCCCATATCTCGCTTATACTTCTTGGTTTTAGCTTCAATTATATCCTTTTCCCATTTAGTAAATGATTTCTCCAAATCAATATTGAGTTTCTTAAGGGAGTCCTCAGATAGTTTGACAGAAAGATCTTTTTTAAGATCCTCAATATCGCCCTCTAATTTGGAGAGTGTTCTGTCATTCATTTTGATCAACAGCCCCATGAAGCCCCTAGAGCATTTAGTGGCCAGATCCTCCCACTCCCCCTTGATGTCCTCATCTTCTACATTGAAGGAGGGGAACACTTGGACTCTTAGCCCTCTTGGTATAAGTCCTTTAGTTAGGTAGCGCTCCATGAACGCCTTGTTCCACCATATTCTGGTTTTATGGTTAAGTGAAAATTTTAACTTTTCAATAGAGCTATCTGTCTCTCTGGAATTCTGTATATCAACATTCTCTGGTTCTTCACCAAACACCTGTTCCAATTTGTTTTGCCACGTGCTTTCACGCGCAATGTCCATCTGTCCCTTAGAAGACGCTGTGGGTACACACAGTATATACAGTTAGGTCCAGAAATATTTGGACAGTGACACAATTTTCGCGAGTTGGGCTCTGCATGCCACCACATTGGATTTGAAATGAAACCTCTACAACAGAATTCAAGTGCAGATTGTAACGTTTAATTTGAAGGTTTGAACAAAAATATCTGATAGAAATTGTAGGAATTGTACACATTTCTTTACAAACACTCCACATTTTAGGAGGTCAAAAGTAATTGGACAAATAAACCAAACCTAAACAAAATATTTTTATTTTCAATATTTTGTTGCGAATCCTTTGGAGGTAATCACTGCCTTAAGTCTGGAACCCATGGACATCACCAAACGCTGGGTTTCCTCCTTCTTAATGCTTTGCCAGGCCTTTACAGCCGCAGCCTTTAGGTCTTGCTTGTTTGTGGGTCTTTCCGTCTTAAGTCTGGATTTGAGCAAGTGAAATGCATGCTCAATTGGGTTAAGATCTGGTGATTGACTTGGCCATTGCAGAATGTTCCACTTTTTTGCACTCATGAACTCCTGGGTAGCTTTGGCTGTATGCTTGGGGTCATTGTCCATCTGTACTATGAAGCGCCGTCCGATCAACTTTGCGGCATTTGCCTGAATCTGGGCTGAAAGTATATCCCGGTACACTTCAGAATTCATCCGGCTACTCTTGTCTGCTGTTATGTCATCAATAAACACAAGTGACCCAGTGCCATTGAAAGCCATGCATGCCCATGCCATCACGTTGCCTCCACCATGTTTTACAGAGGATGTGGTGTGCCTTGGATCATGTGCCGTTCCCTTTCTTCTCCAAACTTTTTTCTTCCCATCATTCTGGTACAGGTTGATCTTTGTCTCATCTGTCCATAGAATACTTTTCCAGAACTGAGCTGGCTTCATGAGGTGTTTTTCAGCAAATTTAACTCTGGCCTGTCTATTTTTGGAATTGATGAATGGTTTGCATCTAGATGTGAACCCTTTGTATTTACTTTCATGGAGTCTTCTCTTTACTGTTGACTTAGAGACAGATACACCTACTTCACTGAGAGTGTTCTGGACTTCAGTTGATGTTGTGAACGGGTTCTTCTTCACCAAAGAAAGTATGCGGCGATCATCCACCACTGTTGTCATCCGTGAACGCCCAGGCCTTTTTGAGTTCCCAAGCTCACCAGTCAATTCCTTTTTTCTCAGAATGTACCCGACTGTTGATTTTGCTACTCCAAGCATGTCTGCTATCTCTCTGATGGATTTTTTCTTTTTTTTCAGCCTCAGGATGTTCTGCTTCACCTCAATTGAGAGTTCCTTAGACCGCATGTTGTCTGGTCACAGCAACAGCTTCCAAATGCAAAACCACACACCTGTAATCAACCCCAGACCTTTTAACTACTTCATTGATTACAGGTTAACGAGGGAGATGCCTTCAGAGTTAATTGCAGCCCTTAGAGTCCCTTGTCCAATTACTTTTGGTCCCTTGAAAAAGAGGAGGCTATGCATTACAGAGCTATGATTCCTAAACCCTTTCTCCGATTTGGATGTGAAAACTCTCATATTGCAGCTGGGAGTGTGCACTTTCAGCCCATATTATATATATAATTGTATTTCTGAACATGTTTTTGTAAACAGCTAAAATAACAAAACTTGTGTCACTGTCCAAATATTTCTGGACCTAACTGTAAGTTAATGAGCAAATAGGTAGGGTAACAGATGGATGTTCAGTGTAATATAAAAGGCCACTCAATATAACAATGAATAAATATGGAAAGCTGAGTTTCATATGGCCAACCATAATTTCAAAAGATAACTAGTACACCCAAGTAAATAAGTAGGTATTTATTACAAAAAGAACATATACAAATAGGGGTACTGTTATAAAGACTGGATTCATAAAAGTGTACAACAGTGAAGGGTTAACGAACTGACAGAGATAACCCTTCCAGGGACCCAAACAGCATTAATCAAATATTCTATATAGGCAAACATATTGCACAGTCCATAGGATGAAATCTCATGGTGAGGCCCACCAAAAATATCACACAAAAGAGCCCATAGGCTGTGCATGAATTAGAGCAACTGCAGTTGCTCTTATTCATGCACAGCCTATGGGCTCTTTTGTGTAAGCAGTTGCTCTAATTCATGCACAGCCTATGGGCTCTTTTGTGTGATATTTTTGGTGGGCCTCACCATGAGATTTCATCCTATGGACTGTGCAATATGTTTGCCTATATAGAATATTTGATTAATGCTGTTTGGGTCCCTATTTGGGTCTACCTAACTAAAGGACTTATACCAAGAGGGCTAAGAGTCCAAGTGTTCCCCTCCTTCAATGTAGAAGATGAGGACATCAAGGGGGAGTGGGAGGATCTGGCCACTAAATGCTCTAGGGGCTTCATGGGGCTGTTGATCAAAATGAATGACAGAACACTCTCCAAATTAGAGGGCGATATTGAGGATCTTAAAAAAGATCTTTCTGTCAAACTATCTGAGGACTCCCTTAAGAAACTCAATATTGATTTGGAGAAATCATTTACTAAATGAGAAAAGGATATAATTGAAGCTAAAACCAAGAAGTATAAGCGAGATATGGGAGATTATCGTAGCAATTTTGTATATAAATGGAAACATTCCCAAAAAAGGAGGAAACCCTCTCAATTCTCCAATCAAATCAGATCTCCTTCTGTGTCCTCTCTTTCATCAATGGATGAGGACGGATCTGACAAGAGAGGTTTCATGACTCCCTTTGTGAGTAAGTGGAATCCTAATAAAATGAAGCAATCTGTAGTGGCTGCTACAAAAAGAAAGATCACTCCTCCTGAACCCCTTGATAAGAAGAGTAGGAACAAAAGTAACAACTTGGAGGTAATTAATCTCTCAAGTATCACACTTACTGGGCCCCAAATTGAGGTTTTGGAATTGGGGCTGTCATTTGTTCCTAACAGTCCCTTCAACTACTTTACAGCACTGAAGGATCTGAACCTATTTTCACGCAAGCTGGTCCTACAAAAATTGCACGCTAATAAGGATATACAAAGAGCCAGTGTGGGTATGTTGGAGAGTGAGGCATTGGCCATCTTGGAGGAGTTGGAGGATCCCTCCCCTTCTGTCAGTAAGGGCAGTTTCCCAAAATCCATCTACCCGAGGTCGACCACTTTCCCCCCTTTCTCCCTATGCCCGGCCGTCGAGATTTTCCACAAATTAGTAGCCAATGACCTTAAGACCTTGGATGGCAGTGGTAGGAGGAGGGATAATCTAACGGTTGGGCAGAGGAGAGCTCTTAAGGAATTGAGAAATCTGCCTGATGTGGTTATTAAACCAGCAGATAAAGGGGGGAATGTGGTGCTCTGGCCCATTAAGATGTACGAACGGGAAGCCTTTAGACAGTTGAGGGACAGATCATCCTATTCCTCCTTAGCTTCTAACCCAACGAACAACTACATGGTGGATCTCTTTACAATTATTGATCTGGCCTTTCAAAAAGGGATTATCCCCAAAACAATCATGGATGGACTATTAGTAAGGAACCCCAAAATTCCTACTTTTTATTTATTACCTAAAGTCCACAAAGACCCCCTGGTCCCCCCAGGGCGTCCCATTGTCTCTGGCATTGGGGGGCTGTCTGAACCGGTTTGCAGGTTCATTGAATATTACCTGCATCCTTTGGTTCAGACTTTGCCCTCTTATGTCAGGGACACCATGGACGTCCTGCGGCAGATCGATGGGATCTTTGTGGACCCTGACGTCATTTTGGCCACAGTGGACGTGGAGTCACTCTACTCCTCGATAAAACACGAACATGGACTGCGGGCGGTGAGATTCTTTCTGGAGATGAGCAGTCTGGATGCACCATTGATCGAATTAATTTTGGAGTTACTTTCGTTTATTTTAACTCACAATTATTTTTTGTTTAAAGATCGTTTTTTTCTACAGGAGCGCGGCACTGCGATGGGCGCGGCGTGCGCGCCCTTGTACGCAAACCTCTTTCTGGGGTATTGGGAGAGGGAGGTTTTCGGCGAGGGCGTGCCCGCCGTGTCCAAGGCGCAGTGCTGGCTCCGTTTTATTGATGACATTTTGATTTTTTGGAAGGGCACTTTTTCTGATTTTTCATCATTCATTCATGATTTAAATTTGAATGATTTTAACATTAAACTTACTTTTAATTGCGATAAAAAAACAATAGACTTTTTGGATATTCGTATCATGGTGCATCCCGACTGCTCGATCCAAACAACTATATGCCGTAAGAAAACATCGGTCAATAGCCTCCTGCATGCGTCCTCGGCGCACACTCCCTCCACGATCTCTGCAATCCCGGTTGGGCAATATTTGAGGGCAAGAAGGGTATGTTCCACCGATACCCTCTTTAAGGAGCAGGCCCAGGATCTCCGGGAGAGATTTACATCCAGAGGTTATAGTGGGAGGAGTGTGCGCCGTGGTTTTGGACGTGCTCGGCAGGCAGTGCGTACCGATCTTTTGGTACCTAAATCTAAACAGAAGGAGGAATCCTTTCCGCCCGTACGTTTCATTTCTACTTTTAATGATCGTTGGCAGGAGATGTGTACAATACTCAGACGTCATTGGGGTGTTCTGAAAATGGATCCATCCATTGGGGAGTTATTACCATCTACTCCCTTAGTGACCTCTCGACATGCACCCAACCTGCGTGACAAGTTGGTTCAGAGCCACTATGTGGCTAGCATACCTCGTATTTTTGGTGGGGGAGAACCTTTAAAAGGATTCTTCCCATGCGGCTCTTGCATTGCATGTCGCAACATGGTGAGGGCGTCCTCCTTCCTATCGGCTGACGGCAATACCGAATTTGCGATACAACACCACATCACTTGCCGAACAAATAATGTCGTATACTATGCCACATGTGGTTGTGGTAAAATATATGTAGGCCTCACCACTCGTGAATTGAGGTTCCGCACACGTGAGCATGTGAGGGGCATCTTGGCTGCGGTGGACATTGGCCTTGATGATCCCCAGATGAAGACTCTGCCCCGACATCATAAATTGGAACATGGGTGTAATCCTAAGGAATTTAGAGTCAGGGGTATCGATGTCGTTCATCTGGGGACAAGAGGCGGTGACTACACCAAGAGGCTTTCTCAGCGTGAATGCAGCTGGATAGTGCGCTTGGGCACCTTGACACAATCTGGCTTGAATGAGAAAATGAGTTTTTCCTCATTTTTATAGATTTGCAACTGTTTCTCTGGTGGCGGTTCACTTTCTTGTGTGTCCCGCTTTTTTAATTAATTTGTTATTTTAATTCCCTTCTTCTTTTTTTCCTTTTTTTCTGAGATGTGACCCATAAGTCTGTATTCCCATATGTCTACATATGCTGACTGCCCTGCTATATTGGACAACATGATGTGGAGATACTAAACTTTATTTCGCCTACGCCATCCACGGTCAAGCCTATGGATTCCCTCTTATTGCAACATATACTTATATTTATACTGTTTAATATGTACATTGATATTTAGACATAGTAGTGTCTGTTGAGAATGATAGTAGTGATAAATAAATAATAAATAATTCCATTTTTGAGAATATTGTGATGGGGGTATCCAGTATGACATATGTTACTATATGGATTATATGGAGTATCTAGTATGATGTATGTCACTATATGGAATATATGGCCTATATTTTTCGGGCCATTTTCTGTGTGATGACACTCTTCTTGTAAAAGAATGTTTATTGATTGAATGGTCCCCCTTGGATCTACTTTCATATCCCTGATTCATTTATTCTTTGTTTCTGCTTTGGTACCGGCATGTGATGATGGATGTATGTTTAATGACCTGGGATCAGCTATTGTTTTATGTAAACTTCATGTTTGGGTTACGTGATCTCAGGTCATTCTATATGATATTTTATCTATACTCTGGTGTTGGTGCCTGGGTTGTAACCATAGGCATGTAGTGTGTCCTTTGTTACTTCTTACACTGAATCGGGATATGTGGTGGATCCGGGGGATCTTTATTCTATTGTATAGTACTTTCTATGGGTTTTCCCCACTGAGGGTACCGTCGTAGAATATTGGCTATTATATCTACATTTAAGATGTCTATGATGCTCTTTTTCCATTTGACTATGACGCGACTTCTTCTTTTTTACATTATGGGCAAATCCCTGTATTTATACTTGGGATCTTACCAGCACCTAAGATGGCCGCGTGGGCTTTACATGCCCTGACTATGACGTGACATCTTTCCCACACTATGGGCAAAATCCCGGCATTTACATGGGGACCTCACCAGTACCTAAGATGGCCGTGCGGGCTTCGCATGCCCTGTGCTGCCTGCAATCTCGCGCGCACTGAGGAGCTCCGCTCGACGGGAGATGACGTTCCCCTTGTGAGCGTCACTTCCGCCGGGAGACCCGGAAGTGACGCGCGGGGTGCGAGCATGGTCACAGCGCATGCGGCATCTAGACGGCGGCTATTATGAGACAATTATGGTGGGTATATATACATGGGACACACTACACTGGGTCACATCACCCCCCGAGGAAGCACTACAAGCAAAACGCGTCGGGGCTTTCCTCCCTCTTCTTTACCGGACCTCTGACACGGCTACTATATAGGCACTTACTATGGGTAAGCAGTTGCTCTAATTCATGCACAGCCTATGGGCTCTTTTGTGTGATATTTTTGGTGGGCCTCACCATGAGATTTCATCCTATGGACTGTGCAATATGTTTGCCTATATAGAATATTTGATTAATGCTGTTTGGGTCCCTGGAAGGGTGATCTCTGTCAGTTCGTTAACCCTTCACTGTTATACACTTTTATGAATCCAGTCTTTATAACAGTACCCCTATTTGTATATGTTCTTTTTGTAATAAATACCTACTTATTTACTTGGGTGTACTAGTTATCTTTTGAAATTATGTTTGGCCATATGAAACTCAGCTTTCCATATTTATTCATTGTTATATTGAGTGGCCTTTTATATTACACTGAACATCCATCTGTTACCCTACCTATTTGCTCATTTACATTGTTGAGTTATTGAGAACCTGGCAAGGGGATTCATCCGGAGATCATCATTCCCTGCAGGAGCCAGGTTTTTCTTCATGAACAGACAGCTTTCAACACCCGGGATGGGCATTGCGAATATTGTGGGATGCCGTTCGGTCTCTGTAATGCCCCGGCTGTCTTCTAGGAGCTGGTGAATGACGTCTTCAGGGATCTAATGTATGTCTGTGTGGTCGTTTACCTAGACAACATCTTGGTCTTTTCTCCGGACTTACCGACCCATAGAAGAAATGTCCGACTTGTCCTGCAAAGGCTTAGAGAGAACCGTCTGTACGCCAAGTACGAGAAATGCTTGTTTGAACAGACGTTTCTTCCCTTTCTTGGCTATTTCATTTCTGACAGAGGTCTACAGATGGATCTTGAGAAAGTGTCTTCCATTCTCAAATGGCCTCCTCCCTCCAGACTGAAAGCAATCCAACGCTTCCTGGGATTCGCAAATTATTATCGGCAATTTATTCTCCACTTTTCCGCACAGACGGCCCCTCTATCCGCAATGACAAGGAAAGAGGTGGATCCTAAAGAATGGTCTCCTGAGGCTGAAAATGACTTCCATTCCCTGAAGCAGGCGTTTGCTTCTGTTCCCGTTCTCCATCGACCAGAGTTGAACAGACAATTCACGTTGGAGGTGGATGCCTCTTCTGTGGGTGCAGAAGTCGTCCTTCGGAAAAATGGTTACCTGTGGATTCTTCTCCAAAGCCTTCTCTGTCCCGGAATGCAATTATACCATTGGTGCTCGGGAGCTTTTGGCTATTAAGTTAGCCTTGGAGGAGTGGCAATACTAGCTGGAGGGGGCAGTATATCCGGTCATAATTTATACTAATCACAAAAACCTGGCCTGGAGACTCAACTCTCGACAAGCCCGGTGGTCCCTGTTTTTTTGCCCGCTTCGATTTCCAGCTACATTTCCAGCCTGCTGACAAGAATGTGCAGGCTGATGCCTTGCTCCGGTCCTTCGTACCTGCAGAGCAAGAGGAAGAGAGGGATCAGTTCATCATTTGTCCCAGTAAGGTCATTCGGGTGGCTCCAGTCACTCTGTCGCAGATACCTCCTGGGAAGACCTTTGTTGTGGAGGCCGATAGACAAAAGGTCCTTCAATGGGGCCATTCCTCGAGGGTGGCCGGACATGCAGGTCAGAAGAAGACTTGGTGCATTATCTCCCGTCACTATTGGTGGCCGCCTCTTCGTAAGGATGTAATCTCTTTTGTTGCAGCTTGTCCATACTGTGCATGCAACAAGACTCCCAAGCACCTGTCCACCGGTCGTCTCTTACCTCTGCCCATTCCCTCCGTCCCATGGCAACACATAGCCATGGATTTCATCACGGACTTTCCCTTGTCTTCTCTGCTGTACTGTTATTTGGGTTGTGGTGGATCGTTTCTCAAAAATGGCCCATTTCGTCCCCTTGGTTGGACCACCCTCTGCTCCGGACCTTGCCAATGTCTTCAATCAACATATCTTCCGGCTTCACGGCTTTCCTCTGCATATTGTGTCCGACAGGGGGAGTCAATTCACCTCACGCTTCTGGAGGACCCTCTGTAAACTCCTAGGAGTTTCTCTGGACTTCTCCTCGGCCTACCATCCCCAGTTGAATGGTCAGGTCGAACGGGTCAACCAGGTCCTGACTTCCTTTCTTCGGCACTTCGACAATGCCCACTATAACGACTGGACCGAGCTACTTCCTTGGGCTGAGCTCTCATACAACCATCACTCCAGCTCTCCCTTCCATATTGTCTACGGCCTTCATCCTTCCGTGCCACTACCGGTACCGTCTACCTCTGGTATTCCCGCTGCAGACGCCCTGTCCAGAGATTTTTCAAAAATATGGAGTGCCGTCAAAATATCTCTTGAACATGCTTCCGCTCGGATGAAGACACATGCTGACAAGAGACGCCTCGATCCTCCTCACTTTTCTCCTGGGGATATGTTGTGGCTTTTCTCCAAGTACGTCTGGCTGAAGATTCCATCTTACAAATTGGGCCCTCGATACATCGGTCCTTTCAAGATCATCGAACGGATCAATGAGGCTCATACAAACTTAGGCTTCCAGCCACGATGCGCATTCCTAACTTCTTCCACGTATCCTTGCTCAAGCCAGTCATCCTCAGTCCCTACTTCTCTGATACCGGTATTTCTCCTCCTCCTCTTGCCGCTGATCATGTGTACGAGGTAACAGACATCTTGGCCATAAAGAGGGTGAGGGGTAAGCAGGTCTTTGTTGTTGATTGGGAGGGATTCGGTCCCGAGGAACGGTCCTGGGAACCCCGGGAGAACATTACTGCCCCTCTTCTTCTTCGCAAATTCCTGTGTAGGTTACGGGGAGAGGGGCGTGAGGCGGCGGGGTACTGTCATGCTCCTGGGTTCCCGGCGCCACCTGTCACTCACCGATCCGGTCCCCGGACGCTCTGACCGCGGCCACTTCTTCATCTCTCCCTCCTGTGCGTACTCGGTGCTCCCTGCCCATCGGTCCCAGCGTCCCGATGCGGTCCGGGACTCTGCTTCCGGCTCCCTTGCATCCTCTGCGTCCTGCACTTGTCTCCGGCGCTCGGGTTTCACGCATGCGCACTAGGGGGCAGGGGCTCTCACTCACCTCTTCTTAAAGGGCCAGCGTCACTGAAACAGGATATGGCTGATTACAGGTACAGGGTATATAAGACTTCCTTTTTATGTGGGCGGTGCCTGTTCAACGTGTTCTTGTAGCTTGCCTCTTGCGCTAGGTGTTCAGGTCCCTCTGTGCTTCGTATCCAGGTTAACCCTGTCTCTGCTTACAGTGTCTGACTGCCAGCCTGAGTGTGTCCAGCCTGCCGGTTTCCCAGGAGTTTCCCCGGTGACTATCAGCTGTGAATCCCGTCATCTTCCGCCAGCCCGTACCCGTCGACAGTTCTGGATTCCATCTGGCAACATCAGCCTGCACTCCTTGCTGGACCCGGACTCCATCTGTTGTTACCACTCGGCCCCTGTACTCGGTTCTAATCATCCGTCCTGCCCACATCTCCCGTTGGACTAGCAGTCATATTGTGTATGGACTTCTGAAGGACACGAAATCCGAACTCACTTGTGTCCCGGCTGCTGTGCATCTAGGCCCTCTGGGAGATGGGGCCGCCAGACAGTCCCTGTATAGGGGCTCGTTCCTGGTTGTCTCTCTGGGGGAGTCCGGTGCACGGTCCCTTGGATCCACCTCTGGACTGATCGTTACAATCTGGAGGGGTGTAACTAAGTGACTAACTTGTCTTCACTAAAGCCTTTGATGGTGAGGATGGGTTTGTGCTGGAAGGTAGCTGAAAGGTTCAACTTTAGTGAGTATCACGATGCTGTGGCAGCTAACCCAGTCATTGAGGAGACAGGGACGAGCTAAAGTGTCAAGAGGATGGGGGAGACAGACTGGATGGCTGGTTCAGGCTGGTGCAGACTGGATGGTTGGTTCAGGCTGGCATAGCAGGTGTAGCAGATACAGCAGGCATGGATGGTAAAGCAGGTGCAACAGGTACAGCAGGAGTGGCAAGTACAGCGGTCACAGTTGGTATGGCAGGTGCAACAGGTACAACAGATACAGTGGGCAATGAAGGTACATCAGGTGCAACTGGTACAGCAGATAGGGCAGGTTCAGCAGGCACAGTGGGCACAGATGATACAGCAAGTGCAGTGGGTACAGAATGTATGGAAGGTATGGCAGGTACAGACAAGCACTGACGAGTACGTCAGGTTCAGGCAGGTATTAGAACACAGGTACAGATTAGCAAAAACTTGATTAACGAATTCAGGATACAGTGATACAGCAGGATACAGCACTTCAGGATTAGAGTATACTGGCCCTTTAAGAGCCGAAAGGCACTCACGTATGCCCTAAGCTCGCTTCCGGGAGATCTATGCCGCATGCGAAGGCCCCAGGAGCAGACAGGATGAACAGGGACAGATGCCACTGCTGAGCTGCTGGAAGGGTGAGTGGACCGGCGACCCATTGAGAGGAGGGAGTGGGATTTTGTGGGGATGCCGGTGTGGACCTTACATGTATGTAAGTGCATGTGGCCATCAACAGACATAACCTAGGATAAAAAGAATGGGCAAAGCCCTGTAGTAATTACCTGTAGTAATTCAATAAATAGTAATAGTACATGTTAATAACATGGAGTGTCGAGTTGACACTATTTTGATTATAAAAGCATAAACGCTGGGAGAAAGGCAGAACCCAGGTCTGATTTTGTTGCACCTGCCAATGGAAAACCATATAGGTAAGACACACAGCCTGAGGCTATGTGCCCACGTTGCGTTTTTACATGCGTTTACACAGCATTTTCAACTGCAGCGTTTTAATGCCAAAATGCATGCGTTTAGATTTCCCAGCAAAGTCTATGAGAAATGGGGATTTCTTGTGCACACTTTGCTGTTCAAAACGCTGCTTTTAATTTGCATATTTTTGGGCAAAAACTCAGCATTTAAAGAAGCAGCATGTCAATTGTTTTTGCCATTTGAGCTGCGTTTTGATAACATTAGAGTCAATGAGAAGATGCAAAACGCATTCTACATCAAAATCCCTGCGTTTTACATGCTTTTTGGATGGAGAAAACAAGCTTTTTTGACAATTTAATTGCCTGCGTTTTTGACATTATATTAAAGGCATGATATGTCCCTTTACACACACACATAGTCCGACAAATAAAATTAAGAATAACATTAATTTAACGTTATTTTATACATAAATATTAACAAACATTTATCATTTTAATAGAATCAGCTATTTTGTATATGATTATAATCTTGATATTGTTGTCTTTTTTTCCCATTTTTTCATAGTGTTTGAATGTTAAAACTATATTTAACATTGTGTTTGTCATCAAAATGCATCTGACTTTAAGCAATGAAAAAGCATGTAAATCGCGGCCAAAACGCGGTAAAAACGCAAGCGTATTTATAGTGTTTTTGTGGTCAAAATCAACTTTGGCAAATACCATTTCTGCCAAAGGGTGCGTTTAGAACTGCAACTACCTCGACGCAACGTGGGCACATAGCCTAAAAGGGGGAAGGCCACTATATGTTCAAGAAACTAAAGCAAAACTTTAAAAATGGGAGACACACCTGTTTTCTATTAGTGCAATGTGTAGATGTATAGTCACGCTGAGGCTAGGATAAAAAAAATGAGCAAATACAACACAATTCACTTAACCATAATAATGCACTGATAAAAAGTAGAAAAACAATTCTATTGCATTAAAATGGTTTAAGCATTTTAATTACACTGTTGTTTTTTCAATACTATCCAGTGTATGGTAAAAAAAGAGCAGACAACATGATTAGAGATGAGCAAACTTGAGGTTCGGTGTTCGTACGGAACACAGATTTTACAAAAATTACATAGTTTGAGTTCGGAGATCAGATGCTTTACTTTTTCAAACCACTTGCACGAGCATCTCTGTGCTCGGGTATGCTCTGTGCTCAGCCTAGTGTGACGTAGTGTGAGCTGCTTGCAGTGTTTTATTGGCTTGCACTGGGGAAACAACATCGTAATCGGATGTAGTATGCAACAAAAAAAAAATGGAAAAATCTCGCACTCACCGGCCCCTGGAAGTGATCTGTTTATGGCTGGTTGCATGTGGGTGGAGACCCAAATTGTCAAATTAATGACTTCCATTGGGGTTCAAGTCAAGTCCAGGTCTCAAACTGAACTTTATCTAAAATCTGGCTGCACCCGCCGAACTGAACTTCCATGAGTCCGCTCATCTCTAAGCATGATTCTTCAGGTCAATACAATTATGGTGATACCAAAGTTGTCTAGTTTTTGTTTTCATATTTTAGTTGCTTATAAAGATAAGAATTTTGTATAAAAATGGTAGTTTGCACAGCCCTTTTCAGAAACAAATAACTTTTTTTTTATTTTCTGTTGATGGAGCTGTATGAAGTTTATTTTTTGGTACCATTTTAGAGCACTTACGACATTTTGAAAATGGTAATTTCTTCAATTATTTCTACTTAGGACATTTTTTTAAATGGCTTAAATAATGTTATACATTCAGTTTTCAGATTTTTGTGACTAACTGCCTATTTATTATTTCTTTAACCCCTTCCCGACATTATACATACTCCATATGTCCCGACTGTCGGGGACTTCCTGACCAGGGGTACGTCCTAGCGATCGTGCAGGCACAGGAGCTGTGCCCATGTGATTGCCACCAGGGACTTGGCTTTCCCGACAGCCAAGATCCAGCTATCACAGCCAGGCACAGCCCTGGCTGTTTCACCTCCTAAATGCCACAATCAATATATCAATAGCAACATTTAGGGGACTGGGAGAGGGATCGTCCTCCCTCTCTCCTCCGATCATGGGCCCTTGCAATGTCATCATGACAACCTCCAGGTCACCAAGGTATGGAAAGCCTCTGAAATCAAAAGTGCACTGACAGTTATGATCCATTGGAATACTTTACAGCTGTGTTCAGAGCAGTAAAACGCAATGTCCCATATAGGTACTAAGTAAATTGGTAAAAATAAATGTTAAAATAAATTGTAAAAATATTTTTTAAAAATCAGAAAATAAAGAACAAGAAATATACCAATAAATATGTGTATTAGGTAAAAAAAAGTACACATATTTGATATCGCCGAGTCCGTAACAACGTGATCTATAAAATGGTCACAGTAATTAACTTCTTCAGTGAACAACATAAAAAAGTAAAATAAGAATGAAGCTAAAACTGTCTTTTCAACATATAGCTGACAAAAAAGTGAAATAAAATGCTATCAAAAAGTCGCATATAAATTAAAATGGTACTACTGAAAATCTATGCCAAAAACCAAAGTGCAATACAGCTCCTTCAGCAAAAAACTATAAAAGCTAAGGCTGTCACAGAATACAGCATTGCAAAAACATTTTTTTCTCTATAATATTGTTTTTATGGCGCAAAAGTGGCAAAACAAAAAAAAAACTACCATATATACCTGTGGTATTACTACACTGGGTGCAGACATATTAGACAAGTTGTATTTTAGCAGATTTTTTTTATTATTGATCAACAACTATGTTCTCAATCAACCCGAAACCTCATAAATATCAATATTTTTTTTAGATTTGGCTATCTTAGGAAGATATCTGTTTGTGCAGGTAACTATTACTGTGCAGGCTAATTAGGCAACTTAATAAAAAGGGAGTTGAGCTTCACTCCATGCTGAACCCGAAAAGGTCCCACAAGTTCATCTTTGATGATACCAGCCCATACCAGTACCCACCTCCCCCTTGCTGGCGTCTGAGTCGGAGTGGAGCTCTCTGCCCTTTACTGATCCAGCCCCTGGCCCATACATCTGGCCCATCAAGAGTCCCTCTCATTTATCAGTTCATAAAACCTTTGAAAAATCATTCTTAAGATATTTCTTGGCCCATTCTTGACGTTTTATCTTATGTTTCTTGTTCAAAGGTGGTCGTTTTTCAGTCTTCCTTACCTTGGCCATGTCCCTGAGTATGGCACACCTTGGGCTTTTTGATACTTTTGATACTGCAGTAACATTGCAGCTCTGAAATATGGCCAAACTGGTGGCAAATGGCATCTTGGCAGCTTCACGCTTGATTTTCGTCAATTCATGGGCAGTTATTTTGCGCCTTTTTTGCCCAACACGCTTCTTGCGAGCCTGTTGGCTATTTGCCATGAAACGCTTTATTGTTCGGTGATCACGCTTCAAAAGTTTGGCAATTTCAAGACTGCTGCATCCCTGTGCAAGACAGCTCACAATTTTGGACTTTTCAGAGCCCGTCAAACCTTTTTTCTGACCCATTTTGCCAAAGGAAAGGAAGTTGCCTAATAAGTATGCACCCTTTATATAGGGTGTTGATGTCATTACACCAGACCCCCCCTCATTACAGAGATGCACATCACCTGATTTACATAATTGGTAGTTGGCTCTCAAGTCTATACAGCTTGGAGTAGGACAACATGTATAAAAAGTATCATGTGATCAAAATAGTCATTTGCCTAATAAGTCTGCACACAGTGTATAATCGTACTGAACTGAAGAATAAAACTGTCTCATCAGGTTTATGAGAGGGTGAACGGCGTAAAGAAAATGAATAAAAAACAATTCCTGAGCTACTGTTTCTTCTTGATTCTGCCTCACAAAAAGTATAATAGAAAGTGATCATAAAACATTATGGTGCTCAAAATGGTACCAATAAAAACTCCAAATCATCTTGCAAAAACAAGCCCTCACATCAATCTGTCAGCAGAAAATTTAAAACTATAGCCTTCAAAATTCAGTGATGCAAAAAACCTTACTTTTGTAAAAAAAAAAGTGTTTTTAGTGTGATAATAGCCAAACCTAACAAAAATATTTATTAATTTGATAATAATTAAACTTAATTATAAAATTATATTATTATGTAAATATGGTATAGCTGTAATTGTATTGACCGGACGAATAAAGCTGCCTAATGATTTATACTGCACAGAGTACAGCAAGAAAAATAAAGCCAACTGTTTGTCTGTTGTTGATTTCTTCATTCTACCTCCAAAGGATCGCAGTACGTCGCAGCTCGCATTTACTCTGCACTTGATTCTGAGCGCTTACACCGGGGACTACATGTAAGGGTGGCTTTGCACACTACGACATCGCAGGTGCGATGTCGGTGGGATCAAATCGAAAGTGACGCACATCCGGCGTCACTTGCGATGTCGTAGTGTGTAAATCCTAGATGATACGATAAACGAGCGCAAAAGCGTCGTTATCGTATCATCGTTGCAGCCTCCGACATTTCCATAATGCCGGGGGAGCGACAGGTACGATGTTGTTCCTCGCTCCTGCGGCAACACACATCGCTGTGTGTGAGGCCGCAGGAGCGAGGATCATCACCTACCTGCCTCCCGGCTGCAATGAGAAGGACAGAGGTGGGCGGGATGTTTACATCCTGCTCATCTCCGCCCCTCCGCTTCAATTGGCCGCCTGCCGTGTGACGTCGCTGTGACGCCACACGACCCGCCCCCTTAGGAAGGAGGCGGGTCGCCGGCCAGAGGGACGTCGCACGGCAGGTATGTGCGTGTGAAGCTGCCGTAGTGATAATAATCGCTACGGCAGCTTTCACTAGATATCGCACGTGCGACGGGGGCGGGACTATCGCAAAGCCCGCCTAAGTCTCTGAAAAACGTGATTCAGACAAACTTCCCAACAGAAAATGAGGCAGATGGAGTCACTTTGAACTCCCATCTGGCCAGTGGTCCATCTTTTTACTCTTTTTTTTAGGTGTGCACAAAAGTGCAATTAATAACAGTTTGTTCATGTTTTAAAAGACGGATACCACTGAACAGATGCCAAATGGAGTCTGGTTTAATTCTGCTGTCTCATTATAGTGAATGGATCTGCTGAGGGTTTAATCTGAATCATGTATTTCAGAGATGTAGATGGAAACCCAGATGTTAGTGTTCATCATATATATCTTTATTATATTCTTATAATAAATATCTTGATATCTTTATTCATTCTTGCCCATTGAGAGTGCAGAGTTATATTTATGTATGAGTGTTCATCATAGAGCACAGGAAAATGTGAACTGATCCAAAATTTTCTCTACCTTAAAATGCCACCAAATAGTACTTAACTCAACCCACAAAATCCCAGTCCACTCTCTATTCCATCATCTATTAATGGAAATATAGGGGGCTTTCACGTTACTGGTAGCACAAATGGTCTGGAAAAGCGCTATGGCTTCTCCACTCAAAAAAGAAATCCAGCATCATCTGCACTCCCAAATCCAAATGTTCCCCTTCCTTCTGAGCCCCCATAGTTAATGTCCACATGTTTGGCATGTTGTAGTGAGGAAGCCCACTTAACATACGGGGTGTTTGTTTCCAGAAGCACAAGTTGGACACAATGTATGGGCACTACAATGTACTGGACACAACAAGGGCTCATTTGCCATTTTTAATTTTGCAACATTCACTTCGTTTGACTTCATGGATGTTTTACTGAGACTAAATTGTCACTACACCTGTGGATGAACTTCCAGAGGGGTGTAATATCCAAAATGTGGTCATGTGAGGCGGATTCTGCTGTTCTGGCATTTATCAGCTCTGCAATTGGAGTTCAAAAACTATCCGAGAAAAATTTGTGCTCCAAAAATGTTGGGGAGTATCCCATTTTTTTTTATTATTATTATTATTTATTTATAAATAAATAATTTGAAAAAAACAGTGTGGGGTGTCTTCTGTTTTGGATTACCAGCCAAGGTAAAGCTGACAGCTGTGAGCTACAGGCTGCAGCTGTCTGTTCTACTCTAGCTGGCTATCAAAAATGGGGAACCCCAATTCAGGTTTTTTAAATTTATTTCTTTATTTACTTTTTGGCTATATACAAGGCTAAATACCACATGAAATGTACAATAGGGTGCAAGTTTAAAATATGTAGTGGGTGGAACATTATTTATGTGTTTCACATCTATCTTTCTTTTTATCCTAGCTTTTTAGGCTGCATGCCCATGATCACGGTTTGCAGCATTTCGGGCACAGCCTGTTTTTGCTGCATTCAAAATGCTGTGTTGTACAGTACAAACACAGTGTATGGGATTTTTAGAAATCCCATGCCCACTGTGCTTTTTTTCTCTGTATAAACTGACATGTGGAGCGGCTTCCTGAGACACGAGTGTTCTTCACTAGGAGAATAGAGCTAAAGTCCGCAGCGGCCCGAACCCTGATTGTGAGCACAGACTTGCATCCCTGCAGGAGGTTTGACATTGCATCTAAGATGCAGTGTCGCTGGATCATGGGCACATAGCCTAAAAGGGAAAAATTTGCTGCTTTTCCAAAATTTAAATGGTGCTCCTTCCGTTCCGAACCCTCCCGTTTGTCCAAACAGAGGTTTCTGAACACATGTTGGGTACCCGTGTGCTTATACGAAATTCGGAAACAAACTTGGGGTCTACTTTTTGGTGTTGCCTCCTGAAAAAGTGAGACATTTTGTGCTAAAGTAATATTTTGTGAAAAAATTAAAATTTTCAATATGATGACCTTATGTTATCAAATACTGTGAAGTACATGTGAGTTAAAAATGCTCACTATACCCTTGATTAAAATCGTGTGGGGAGTTTCTGCTGTTTAGGTACCTTCGGGGCCCAGCAAATGCAACATGGTACCCGGAATCATTTTCAGCCAAATTTGTTTTTTAAAATTAAAATATTGTTCCTTTCATTCTGAACCCTACCATTTGTCCAAACAGAATTTTCTGACCACATGTGGGGTTTTCTTCTAAAAGTCAATAAATTGGGTTTAGAGCAACATTTTTAGGTAATATGCAATTTGTTTTTTATTCACATCACTTTAGATCCTGTGAAACATCAGAACGGTTAATAAATGTCTTTGATGTGATTTTGAGCACTTTGAGGGGTGCAGTTTTTACAATGATGTCACTTTTGGGTATTTTTTGTCACTTAGGCCTCTCATAGTCACTTCAAATATGATGTGTTCCCTAAAAAATAGGATTTTTTTTACATTTTGCTGAACCTTTGTAAGATCCAAACCCAAAAAATGTTTCAAAACTTGCACTGATTTAAAGTAGACATGTGGGAAATGTTATTTAACTATTTTTTAACTATTTTGTGTGACTTACCGTAACTCTCTGGTTTAGGGGAATAAAAGTTAAAAGTTTGAAATTTGCCAAATTTTTGTCAAATTTCCGATTTTTTCACATGGAAAAGCAAAAAAAAATCATCCTATATTTGCCACTATCATAAAGTACAATATGTCACGAAAAAACAATCTTAGAATTACTGGGATCCATTGAACTCACAGCAAAAAAGGGCAACCAGTCCAGTTAGCCCAGGCCAACACATATAATGCACAAACAGGATGCAGACAAGCCTCTCAATATGATGGACACTTCACAGGTGCAAGGTAAATTGCACACTAGTGGCGCGCATAGGGCACTGTTCACACTTGTATGTACATGGTGTCCAGCCAGCAACCTATTACCACGCCCTTACTATTCGATTAGGCGGGTTACTCGGACACTACTCACTGCAGCACGTAAGGGACAGAAATTCCACTATGCACGGCCGTATTAAGAGGCCCGGCTGCACCCCGCATAATCAAAGTGCAAAAAATACATATAAAATATATGTGAGTTATTAGTTTGTAAATTGGCCAATGTACGTAAGCCCACAATCCTCATCACAGATCCTCACCCTTGAGAGGCTTGTCTGCATCCTGTTTGTGCATTAGATGTGTTGGCCTGGGCTAACTGGACTGGTTGCCCTTTTTTGCTGTGAGTACATTTTATAATACATTTTTGGGGGAGTTTTTATCTCTTCTTTTTGTTGCTATTTTTGGGATCCATTGAAGCATTCAAGAGTTATGAACTCAAAAAGTGACAGTGGACAGATTTCTAAAATTTTGCCTGGTCAATAATGTCATAATTGGCTTCATCCTTTAGCGGTTAAAAATATATATCTGATCATAGGTAAGTAAACAGGTTTGACACAAGGTGCTGACAAAAATAGCGCTCTCAAGAAAGATAGTAACAGATCTAACACAATACATGTAAGGCACACATTGCAGCTTCCATAGACTGTATATACACATAAAAAGACTTCTCTACAGAGTATGATAGCTCACTATCAGCGTGCCAAGGAAATGTTACAGGACATGAAGGAGGCTGGGGTTATTAGAGACAGTTGTAGCCCCTGGGCAGCTCCCCTTGTCCTAGTTAAGAAAAAGGATGGCACCATGAGGATGTGTGTGTATTATAGGCAAATAAACCGCAAGATGCTTACCCTTTACCACGCATAGAAGAATCCCATGCTGCACTGAAAGCTTCTAATTGCTTCTCCACTATAGATCTTACCAGTAGGTATTGGCAGGTCTCCGTAGCAGAAGAAGACCGGGAGACAACTGCATTTGCAACACCCCTGGGCCTATGTGAGTTCAACAGTATGCCATTTGGAATCTGCAACGCACCTGGAACATTCCAAAGACTGATGGAGTGCTGCCTAAGGCATCGCAACTTTGAAACCGTGCTACTCTACCTTGATGATGTCATAGTATATTCCAAAACCTATGAAGAACATCTGAAACACCTGGCTGAGGTATTTGAAGCACTGTCAAAGGATGGAATGAAGTTGAAGCCATCAAAATGCCACCTGCTGAAGCCCAAAGTTCAGTATCTTGGACATGTAGTTAGTGCAAAAGGTGTAGCACCGGATCCAGAAAAGATAACTGCTATCAAGAACTGGTCAAGACCGATCTCCGTCAAAGAGGTATGTCAGTTCCTGAGCTTAGTGGGGTACTACCGTAGATTCATAATTAGAGATGAGCGAACCGGCCGTGGTTCGGCTCGAGTTCGGTTCGCCAAACGGAGGTCTCGTTTGAGTTCGGTTCGGGGAACCGGCTCGGCAAACCGCTCGAACCGCATAGGAAACAATGGGAGGCAATCACAATCACAAACACATAAAACACCTAGAAAACACCCTCAAAGGTGTTCAAAAGGTGACAAACAACTCACAACACAACACAAACACATGGGAAAGTGACAAGAACAAATTCTCATGCGAAAGCAAAACAGCGTAACGAGGAAAAAGAGGATGAGACACAGATATAGGCATGGCATGCCCTTCTAAAATCATGTAAAACACCGCAAGGTGACTCCAAGCGGAGTCTCCCTTTTTTCCAAAAATTGGGCCACACAGACACCCACCCCTTCAGTGGCAGCACTTGTGCCCCAGTTGTACACTTCACAGCTAGATTTGCATCAAGCACATTCTAAAATACGTCATAATTAACCGTCCCCAGGATGACACCGGGGTAGGTAGCAAAGTCTTTGCTGAACCATGAATTGTTTATCTTGGCTCCTTTTAAAAAACACAGCAAGCAAGGGTTACTCCAAGCGGGGTCTCCCTTTTTTCAAAAAATTGGGCCGCACAGACACCCACCCCTTCAGTGCAGCACTTGTGCCCCAGTTGTACACTTGACAGGTAGATTTGAATCAAGCACATTCAAAAATACATCATCCTTAACCGTCCCTAGGATGACACCGGGGTAGGTAGCTAAGTCTTTGCTGATCCCAGATCTGTTTATCTTGGATCATTTTTAGAAATACTGCAAGCAAGGGTTACTCCAAGCGGAGTCTCCCTTTTTCCAAAAATTGGGCCACACAGACACCCACCCCTTCAGTGGCAGCACTTGTGCCCCAGTTGCAAACAGGATGTTTTGATTTGCATAAAGCACATTCCAAATCCACAAGCATTTACTCTCCCCAGGATGACACAGGGGTAGTAAATTCCTTGTGGATCCATGACTTGTTCATTTTGATGAACGTTAGTCTGTCCACATTGTCACTGGACAGACGCGTGCGCTTATCTGTCAGCACACACCCAGCAGCACTGAAGACACGTTCAGAGACAACGCTGGCAGCTGGACATGACAAAATCTCCAAGGCGTAAGTGGAGAGCTCTGGCCATTTTTCAAGATTTGAAGCCCAAAATGAGCAAGGCTCCATTTGCAAAGTCATGGCATCGATGTTCATTTGGAGATACTCCTGTATCATCCTCTCCAGCCATTGACTATGTGTCAGACTTGTTGTCTCTGGTGGCCTTGCAAAGGATGGTGTAAAACAATTATGAAAAGATTCAATAAAATTGCTGTTACCAGCACCACATACGGTGCTACTGGTACGGGTAGACTGTTGAAGATGACGAGACCGTCCCATGTTTGTCAAGTTACAACTGGGAGATTCACTCCCTGCACCACGGTTGTTTGCTGGAAAAGCCGAGCTAAGATCGAGTAACAGCTTCTGCTGATACTCCTGCACACGTGCGTCCCTGGCTGGAATTATGTCACAAAATTTGGACTTGTACCGGGGATTTAATAGTGTGGCAAGCCAGTAGTCATCATCACTTCTAATTTTGACAATACGAGGGTCATGTTGGAGGTAGTGCAGCAAGAAGGCGCTCATGTGTCTGGCGCAGCCATGCGGACCAAGTCCACGCTGTGTTTGTGGCATAGAGGTGCTAACCGTTCTTTCTTCCTCTGACATCTCCCCTCAACCTCTTTCAACTGTAATTTGACCAAGGTCTCCCTCATCCGCTGAGTCTTCCATGTCCATGGACAGTTCGTCCTCCATTCCTTCATGTTCTCCTGCACCTTCCTCAACATTTCGCCTGCTACCATGCGCCCTTGTTGATCCCTGTCCGCCATGGTCCCATACCTGCCGCGTTGGTGATGATGAACGTCTGGACCTTGGTGATGTTGTTGTCTCTTGCGCATATGAATCCTCCTGTAGTTCCTCCCCTTCCTGTTGTCTCACCCCCTGACTCCGAATAGTGTTTAGCGTGTGCTCCAGCATGTAAATGGACTGGAATTGTCATGCTGATAATGGCATTGTCAGCGCTAAACATATTCGTCGCCATGTCAAAACTGTGCAGAAGGGTGCATAGGTCCTTGATCTGAGACCACTCCATCAGGGTGATCTTCCCCACCTCTGCATCTCGTTGGCCCAGGCTATACGTCATGACGTATTGCCCCAGGGCTCGACGGTGCTGCCACAGTCGCTGTAACATTTGGAGAGTCGAATTCCAGCGTGTCGGTACATCGCATTTCAGGCGATGAAACGGCAGGCCGAAAGACTTCTGGAGCGATGCAAGTCGCTCAGCTGCGACGGTTGAACAGCGGAAGTGATAAAAAAGTTTTCGTGCCCTGTTCAGAAGGCCATCTAGGCCGGGGTAGTGTGTTAAAAATTGATGGACAACAAGGTTCAACACGTGAGCCATACAAGGCACGTGTGTCATCTTGCCCAGGCGAAGGGCCGCACCCAGGTTTGCAGCATTGTCGCACACGGCCTTACCAGGCTGCAGGTTGAGTGGAGACAACCATTTACCAAACTCAGTCTCCAGAGCTGCCCACAACTCAGCCGCTGTGTGACTCTTATTTCCAAGACATTTCAAGCTAAAGACCGCCTGATGCCGTTGCACTCTGCTGCCAGCATAGTAATGAGGGGTGCGTGATTCCTTCTGCGCAGTTAGAACGCTGGTGGCCTGACCAGGCAGGCTTCGGGCGGAGGTGGAGGACCCAGACGAGGTGGAGGAGGCAGAAGCAGTGGCGGAACTTGGACAGACAGAGGATTGACACACAAGTCGTGGGGACAGCAAGACTTGTGCAGCAGACCCTTCACCATCTATCACCATAGTTACCCAGTGCCCAGTCAGCGACATGTAACGTCCCTGTCCATGCTTACTGGTCCAAGTATCGGTGGTGAAATGCACCTGTTCACACGCAGAGTTTCTTAAGGAAGTGGTGATGTTGTGTGTGACATGCTGGTGTAGCGCAGGCACACCTTTCTTAGAGAAGTAGTGGCGACTGGGCATCTGGTACTGGGGCACAGCGACAGACATAAGGTCTCTAAAATCCTGTGTGTCCACCAGGCAGAAAGGCAGCATTTTGGTAGCCAAGAGCTTACAGAGGGATAAAATCAACCTCTTAGCTTTGTCATGGGTTGCAGGAAATGGCCTTTTATTTGTCCACATCTGAGAGACAGAGATCTGGCTGCTGTGTGTAGACGGTGGTGAGTAGGTTGTCCCTGGAAAAATGCAGGTTTGTGAGGAAAGTGCAGGCGTAGACATGATGTTGCCTTCATCCAACGTTGGTGCTATCGATGTCTGAGAGAGCTGTACACACGCACTTGTTTCCCGTTCCAAACCAAATGACGACCTACCAAGCAAACTGCCTGTTGCGGTTACAGTGGTGGAAGTTGTGCATGGAAAACCAGGTGTGACAGCTGTCCCCACAGTCCTAGAAGATGAAGAGAGCGCGGATGCACTGGAAGGGTCAGGCGGTGGATGGTCCGCTCCGCTAGGCCGCATTGCAGCACGGTGAGCTTCCCACTGGGACATATGATATTTATTCATGTGGCGATTCATGGAAGAAGTTGTCAAACTTGTAATTGTAATTGTTGAATTTCATTAGGGAATTGGGTGTCTGTTGGTGATTCTGTGAAAAGGAAAAAAAAAAGTTAGTCTTGTGATTTAATTAGTAGGATTAGTCACACCTGTTTCTAGAAGCTTCTAGCAGCTTCTGTACATCTATATAAACCAGCCAGTGCAAGCGAGGTGCTGAGCTGAAGTAAAGTGCTGAATTTAAGATAAGTGCATAGTTTCAACACAATTACATAGTTTGACACAAGAACATAGTTTGAATTTATCCTTATACGTTTCCCATTGGGTTTTTTTTCTCTTTGTTTTACTACTTTAACGTTTATCCCCATTTAATAGGTGCTCCATGGACAATGCTACCAGGTGTGTATCTTGTCAGATGTATGCATGCCTTGAGCAGCCGTTCGAGGGTGAATATGTCTGCACTCGATGCAAGCATGTTGCGTATTTGGAAGCCAAGGTAACTGATCTAAATAAGCAGCTTGCAACACTAAGGGGCATTGCAAACCTGGAGAGGAGTTTAGAGCTCACTGAGCTTTCTCTGGCTGGGGCCAGTGATATGGAGGAGGGTGGAGGTGGGGAAGATCAGGACCCAGAGGTAGGTAGCTGGGTAACAGTTAGAAGAAGAGGTAGGGGGAAAAGTGTTAGGGAGCCTAGTCCTGACCTGGCACAACCTAGTAAATATGCCTGTTTGGCTGATATTAGGAATGAAGGGCCTGGACTAGGGTCACTACAGCAGGATGTTGCTCCTAGCAACCAGGAAAACAACTGCTGTAGGAAGGAGGGAAATAGGAGTGCAGCAAAGCCCAGACAGATGTTGGTGGTAGGGGACTCTATAATTAGGCGGACAGACAGGGTCATCTGTCGCCGAGACCGTGAATGCCGACCAGTGTGTTGTCTGCCGGGTGCTCGGGTTCGGCATATTGTGGATCGGATAGACAGATTGCTGGGTGGGGCTGGGGAAAACCCAGCGGTCATGGTGCACATTGGTACTAATGACAAAGTTAGAGGCAGGTGGAAGGTCCTTAAAAATGATTACAGGGAACTAGGAGAGAAGCTGAAGTCCAGGACCTCCAAGGTGGTGTTTTCAGAAATACTACCGGTGCCACGAGTGTCACTAGAAAGACAGCGGGAGCTTAGGGAGATAAATATGTGGCTTAGAAATTGGTGCAGGAAGGAAGGGTTCGGGTTCATGGAGAACTGGGCCGACTTCTCAGTCGGCTACAGGCTCTACGGTAGGGACGGGCTGCACCTCAATGGGGAAGGTGCAGCTGTGCTGGGGGAGAAAATGGTCAGACAGATGGAGGAGCTTTTAAACTAGGATCGGGGGGGAGGGAGGGTAGTGGAGCAAATAAGGGGATAGATAGAGCAGATAGAGACAGGGAGACGGTAGGGGTCAATGAAGGATTAGGGGGGATGGGACATACAAGGAACGTAGGGAGGCTAGGAGTAATAAAGGTGTTAATAAGATTAAATGTCTACTGGCAAATGCAAGAAGTCTTGCAAACAAAATGAATGAATTGGAGACTCTTATGTCAACCATGGATTATGATGTGGTGGGCATTACGGAAACCTGGCTGGATGAAAGCCATGACTGGGTGACAAACATACAGGGTTATAGTACATTTAGGAAGGACAGGAAAGGCCAAAAAGGTGGTGGGGTGTGTATATTTATTAAATCTAACCTAAAACCTGTGTTGTATGATGACATTGAGGGGAACAGCAACAATGTAGAGTCAGTATGGGTAAATGTACATGGGGAGGGGAATAATGGAAAAATGCTAATTGGAGTTTGCTATAAGCCTCCTAACATACCTGAACAAATAGAGGGTGAAATGCTGGAACAAATTGAAAAGGCAGCTAATAATAATAATCGGGTTCTTATTATGGGGGATTTCAACTATCCAGACATTCAGTGGGACATAGAATCTTCTGGTTCTGCTAAAAGCTGTAAGTTCTTATCTACTATTCAAGACCATTTCCTCTCTCAGATGGTAGGTGAACCGACCAGGGGAGATAATTTGCTAGATCTGGTCCTGTCAAATAGACCGGATACAATTTCAGATCTACAGGTCCGGGAGCACTTGGGCACCAGCGATCATAATATGGTAAGCTTCAACATAATATTCAATAGAACATTTCAAAGGGGGAATGCTAAAACCTGGAATTTTAGGAAAGCTGATTTCAACAAATTAAGGGAAGAGCTTAAATGTGTAGATTGGGACAAAGTCATGGTAACTGGGGATACCGAACATAAATGGGGTAAGTTTAAGGATATACTACTAGAGTCCTGTAAAAAACGTATACCCTCTGGTAATAAAATGTCCAGGAATAAAAAGAAACCACTATGGATAAATAAGACTGTACAAAGTATAATAAAACAAAAGCAAAGGGCATTTAAAATCTTAAAGGCTGAGAATACAGAAATAGCATTTCAGAAGTATAAAGATATCAATAGGAAATGTAAAAAAGAAATCAAACAAGCAAAATTAGCTACTGAAACAAAAATCGCCAATGACATTAAAATACATCCCAAAATCTTTTATAAATACATTAATGCCAAAAGGAAAACAAAGGATAGTATCGGCCCCTTAAAATATAATAACAAGTTAGTTATAGAGGACAAACAAAAGACTGAGATATTAAATAGGCATTTCTCATCTGTATTCACCAAGGAACTGACTGTACCAGGGATCATTCAACAAGTGAAAAATCAAAGTCCACCACCCGATATAATTAGTTTAACACAAGATGAAGTACGCCTACGTCTGAGTAAATTAAACATTGACAAATCCCCAGGGCCAGATGGCATTCATCCACGAATATTGAGGGAATTGAGCTCCGTAATCGACAGACCGCTGTATCTCATCTTTTTAGACTCACTTGTAACAGGGTTGGTGCCTCAGGATTGGAGGATTGCTGATGTGGTACCGATATTTAAGAAAGGTAAGAGGGTAGATCCAGGCAACTACCGTCCAGTAAGCCTGACATCAGTAGTATGCAAAGTTTTTGAGGGCATTTTAAGGGATGACATGCAAAAATATATTGCAGAAAATAATATGATAACTGACAAACAGCATGGATTCATGAAAGATAAGTCGTGTCTAACCAACCTGTTGGGGTTCTATGAGGGGGTAAGTTCAAACCTGGATATTGGTAATGCAGCTGATGTGATTTATTTGGACTTTGCAAAGGCATTTGATACTGTACCACATAATAGCCTTATACTAAAGCTCCAGAAGCAAGGACTAGGGGACACAATATGCAACTGGGTAAGGAATTGGCTAAAAGATAGGAAACAAAGAGTAGTCATAAAGGGTACATTCTCTAAATGGGCTATAGTCAGCAGTGGGGTGCCGCAGGGATCTGTACTTGGACCGATTCTTTTTACTCTCTTTATTAATGACCTTGTGGATGGGATTGATAGTACAGTGTCAGTCTTTGCCGATGACACCAAACTATGTAGGATATTAAAAACTGACCTGGATAGTACAATATTACAAAAAAATCTGGATAAGATGTCAGAATGGGCAGATACTTGGCAAATGAGATTTAATGTTGATAAATGTAAAGTAATGCACCTAGGACGGAGTAATCCTATAGCTGCGTATACATTAAATGGAAGTAAACTCGGGACTACAGAACAGGAGAAGGACTTGGGTATTCTCATTACAAATAAGCTGAGCAGCAGCACTCAATGTCAAGCAGCAGCTGCTAAAGCAAACAAGATTTTAGGGTGTATAAAAAGAGAGATTAGATCCCGTGATCCCAACGTATTGTTACCCCTCTATAAATCACTTGTAAGGCCACATCTGGAATATGGGATTCAGTTTTGGGCTCCACATTTTAAAAAGGACATTCAGAAGTTAGAGTCAGTTCAAAGGCGGGCGACTAGACTATTACAAGGAATGGAAGGCCTCCCATATGATGACAGGTTGAAAAAGTTAGATATGTTTAGCTTAGAAAAAAGACGTCTCAGAGGAGATCTCATTTATATGTATAAATACATGTGTGGTCAATATAAAGGACTGGCACATGACTTATTTCTTCCAAAGACAGTACTAAGGACCAGGGGGCACTCACTGCGAGTGGAAGAAAAGCGATTCCGACACCTAAATAGGAAAGGGTTCTTTACAGTTAGAGCGGTCAGACTGTGGAATACACTACCACAAGAGGTAGTAATGGCAGATACTATAACAGCTTTTAAAGAAGGGCTGGATGATTTCCTCAGTACACACAACATTGTTGGTTATAAATGACTTAGTGACTAAATGTAGAACTGGTGGTGGAAGGTTGAACTAGATGGACCTAGGTCTTTTTTCAACCTAAGTAACTATGTAACTATGTAACTGCTGAGGTTTTTGCCTCTACTAACAGAATCACGACAAATTTTACATATCACATGATTTGGGCGATCTTTTGCTATGTCAAAAAAGGACCAGGCTAGGCAAGGCTTAGAGGGCATGCGATCTGCTGAGCCCCCCCGACTAGTGCTCAGAGGCAGAGTGGTGGCTGAGGATGCAGTTGTAGACATGCTACCAGTACTACTCCTCTGTCCAGGAAGGCGCAAGGTAACTTCGTCGTCAGTAGTATCCTCCTCCACCTCCTCTGTGTACCTCCTCGAGTGCCTGACTGTGGGTTGATAGTAGGTGGGATCTAGAACTTCCTCATCAAGCGTTGTGTTTGCACTCCCTTCACCCTCAGACCGAGCCTCTTCCTGACGTGAACCAATATTTAAGTTGTCATCCCAATCTGGTATCTGGGTCTCATCGTCATCAGTATGCTCCTCATTATCTATAACAACAGGTGTTACAGTTTGTGAATAAGGGTCAACATTATGCTCAGAAACTTGATCCTCACGGCCTGAATCAGAGTCACAAAGGTTCTGGGCATCACTGCAGACCATTTCCTGGTCTGTACTCACTGTAGCTTGGGAGCAGACCTCTGATTCCCAGGCTATAGTGTGACTGAACAGCTCTGCAGACTCAGCCATCTCAGTTCCACCATACTGTGCAGGGTGGATGGAGACTTGAGAGCTGGGAGAAAGCAAGTGTGATTGGGATGACAATTCAGAGGACTGGTGTTTTTTTGATGTGGTAGTTGAGGTGGCGGAGAGGGCACTTGTTGGACCACTTGAGATCCATTCAAGCATTTTCTTTTTTTGGCCATCATCTACCTTTGTTCCAGTTGTTCGTGTCCATAAAAAAGGGAGCACATCGGATTGTCCACGGTAAGTAGTAGACATCTTACTTTTGCTGGAAGATGGTCTATATTCAGCAGATGTTAATGGAGCTTTGCCACCTTCCCCACGGACAAACCCTTTTTTTCCTTTTCCAACACGCCTCTTCCCCTTTCAACCAGCATCTGTCATTTTGCCACTTATTTTGATTGTGACAAGATTGTGCACTTAAAATGTGGTAGTAAAAATTGAGGGGTGGTGTAGATTGCAGCGGTGGTCTAGCTTTATTGACAGCAGAATAAACAACAATAACTATCCCTGACAATGCAACTATGGCCCTTAAACTGGCAGCACAGTTTGCTATTAGAATGGCTTAGTAACAATGAGTTTCAGTGTGCAATGCAGAGGTGCCGCAAATATCTTTGCACCAGTGGGACAATAATGAAGTCCAACAGCCACTTTTAGGATGCCACTAAGTTTCCTCAGTGTTTGCTAGTATAATGGCTTAATAAAAAAGAGTTTGAGTGTGCAATGCAGTGGTGCTGCAAATAGCTTTGCACCAGTGGGACAATAATGAAGTCCAGCAGCCACTTTTAGGATGCCACTAAGTTTCCTCAGTGTTTGCTAGTATAATAGCTTAGTAAAAGTGAGTTTCAGTGTGTAATGCAAAGGTGCTGCAAATAGCTTTGCACCAGTGGGACAATAATGAAGTCCAACAGCCACTTTTAGGATGCCACTAAGTTTCCTCAGTGTTTGCTAGTATAATGGCTTAGTAAAAATGAGTCTGAGTGTGCAATGCAGTGGTGCTGCAAATAGCTTTGCACCAGTGGGACAATAATGAAGTCCAACAGCCACTTTTAGGATGCCACTAAGTTTCCTCAGTGTTTGCTAGTATAATGCCTTAGTAATAGTGATGAGCGAGTACTAAAAAGCTCGGGTGCTCGAAGCTCGGGCCGAGCCTCCCAAGATACTCGTGTACTCGGGCCGAGCAACGAGCCCAATGTTATCCTATGGGAGACCCGAGTATTTTTGTGAAATGACCCCCCGGCAGCATGGAGAAACCCTAAAAATGTCACAAAAGTCTCAGAAGAGTGCTCAAATGACATGGCAACAGCATGGGGAAGACCCCTTGAAGCATTTATCACTGAAAAGTCACAGCTGTGAACAATTTTGTCCGCGTTTTACGCCATTTTTACGGACTCACCAGAAAACCTTCCAAAATGACCCCAAAATGATTTTTCATGGCGGAAATGTTAAGGGCACATACCCAATAGTGAGATAGAGCTGGTGTATGTTACTTTTTGAGATTAATACATGAAAGATTTTACGTGAAAACATTGTGTGGCACTCCGATGTCCCTGAGAAGAGACGTACATGAAGGCCTCTTGAGTCTAATGTGCCCATTTTGAGGAAGTGAGTCTTTGTAGTATTTTCCTTTGCCAGGGCAGTCCAAAATTGTGAGGTTCACCAATGCCCCTGCATACAGACGTGCATGAGGGCCTGTAAACCTGAAGTGCCCATTGTAAGGAAGTAGGTCTATGTAGTATAGCCCTTAGGCAGGGCAGCCAAAAATTGGGAGGCTCCACGTTGTCCCTGGGTAGAGACGTGCATGAGGGCCTCAAAACATTAAGTGTCCATTGTCAGGAAGTGGGTGTATTATAGTATAGCCCTTAGGCAGGGCAGCCAAAAATTGGGAGGCTCCACATTGTCCCTGGATAGAGACGTGCATGATGGCCTGTAAACCTGAAGTGCCCATTGTAAGGAAGTGGGTCTATTGTAGTATAGCCCTTAGGCAGGGCAGCCAAAAATTGGGAGGCTCCACATTGTCCCTGGATAGAGACGTGCATGATGGCCTGTAAACCTGAAGTGCCCATTGTAAGGAAGTGGGTCTATTTTAGTATAGCCCTTTGCCAGGGCAGCCAAAAATTGGGAGGCTCCACGTTGTCCCTGGATAGAGACGTGCATGATGGCCTGTAAACCTGAAGTGCCCATTGTAAGGAAGTGGGTCTATTGTAGTATAGCCCTTAGGCAGGGCAGCCAAAAATTGGGAGGCTCCACATTGTCCCTGGATAGAGACGTGCATGATGGCCTGTAAACCTGAAGTGCCCATTGTAAGGAAGTGGGTCTATTTTAGTATAGCCCTTTGCCAGGGCAGCCAAAAATTGGGAGGCTCCACGTTGTCCCTGGATAGAGACGTGCATGATGGCCTGTAAACCTGAAGTGCCCATTGTAAGGAATTGGGTCTATTGTAGTATAGCCCTTAGGCAGGGCAGCCAAAAATTGGGAGGCTCCACGTTGTCCCTGGGTAGAGACGTGCATGAGGGCCTCAAAACATTAAGTGTCCATTGTCAGGAAGTGGGTGTATTATAGTATAGCCCTTAGGCAGGGCAGCCAAAAATTGGGAGGCTCCACGTTGTCCCTGGGTAGAGACGTGCATGAGGGCCTCAAAACATTGTTCCCATTGCAAAGGAGCGGGTCTCCTGTCGTTGTAATGTCCATTCTGCAAAGAATGGGCGAAAAAATTTACCACTGGGGGTATACCTGAAACAAAGGCCTAAGTATTGCAATTTGTAACGGTCATCATCATGGTGGCGCATGAGGAGAAGGAGGAGCAGTCCAGCGATTATCCAAAGTCCAGAAGTGTGTACTCATGGGTGAGTGGAGGTACATGGCAAACTTTAAATTCCGCTCTCATTTGCTGGTGGTGTGGTGAAGTCTGGCCCAATCCAACCCTTGTTCATCTTGATCAGAGTCAGCCTGTCAGCATTTTCAGTTGACAGGCGGGTGCGTTTATCTGTAATGATTCCACCTGCGGCACTAAAAACACGCTCTGACAAAACGCTAGCAGCAGGGCAGGCCAGGACTTCCAAGGCGTAGAGAGCCAATTCATGCCACGTGTCCAGCTTGGATACCCAATAATTGTAAGGCACAGAGGAATGTCGGAGTACAGTTGTTCGATCTGCAAGGTACTCCTTCAGCATCTGGGCAAACTTAGGATTTGTTGTGGCACTACCCCGCACCTCAGGGGCTGTGGTACGTGAGGGGCTGAGAAAACTGTCCCACATCTTAAAGACTGTTCCCCTACCTCTGGCGGATTGGACTTGTGCCTCTCTCGGCTGTACGCCTCGGTTGTCCACTGATTCCTGACCTATGCCGCTAGCGTTTTGTGAGGGGAATGCTTTGCCTACTTCCGTGACTATGGCCTTCCGGAACTGCTGCAGTTTGGTTGACCTCTCCTCCACGGGAATAAGAGACAAAAAGTTCTCCTTGTAGCGTGGGTCTAACAGTGTTACCAACCAGTAATGATTGTCGGCCAAGATGTTCTTAACGCGAGGGTCACGAGACAGGCAGCTTACCATAAAGTCAGCCATGTGCGCCAGACTCTTAACAGCCAGGACTTCAGTAGCCTGACCAACAAGATGACTGAACATGCTGTCCTCCTCCTCCTCCTCCTCATTTACCCTGTCCTCTGGCCAGCCACGCTGAACCGAGGATATGACTGGTGTGCATGTCATATCCTCAATTTGGCCGGAGAGTTGCTCCATGTCTTCATCCTCCTCCTCGTCATAGTCCTCCACTGCACGTTGTGATGAGACGAGGCTGGGCTGTGTGTTATCATCACCCACACCCACTACTGTTTCTTGCTGCAACTCATCGCGCTCCGCCTGCAATGCATCATGTTTGTTTTTCAGCAGAGACCGTTTTAGAAGGCAGAGTAGCGGTATGGTGACGCTAATAATGGCGTCATCACCACTCACCATCTTGGTGGAGTCCTCAAAGTTTTGGAGGATGGTACATAGGTCTGACATCCATGTCCACTCCTCAGGTGTTATGTGTGGAGTTTGACCCATTTCCCGACGGCTTAGGTGATGCAGGTACTCAACAACTGCCCTCTTCTGCTCACATATCCTGACCAACATGTGCAGAGTTGAATTCCAACGCGTGGGGACATCACACACCAGTCTGTGAGCCGGAAGATGCAAACTGCGCTGAAAGCTGGCAAGGCCGGCTGAAGCAGTAGGTGACTTTCGAAAATGTGCAGACAGGCGGCGAACTTTTACCAGCAGATCAGACAGCTCTGGGTATGACTTTAGAAACCGCTGAACCACGAGGTTGAGCACATGGGCCACACATGGAACATGTGTCAGCTGGCCTCGCCTCAAAGCCGCCACCAGGTTCCGGCCATTGTCACACACGACCTTTCCTGGCTTTAGGTTCAGAGGTGTGAGCCAGTGATCTGCCTGCTGTTTCAGAGCTGTCCACAGCTCTTCTGCATTGTGGGGTTTGTCACCTATGCAGATTAGCTTCAGCACATCCTGTTGCCGCTTCGCCGAGGCAGTGCTGCAGTGCTTCCAGCTTGTGACTGGTGTGGAGGGTACAGTGGATGAGGATGCGCAGGAGGAGGAGGAGGCTGAAGAGCATAACATTCCGGAGCTGTAGAGTGTGGGTGAAACACTGACTGAGGTAGGGCCTGCAAACCTTGGTGTGGGAAGGACGTGTTCCGTCCCTCGCTCAGACTGGGTCCCAGCTTCCACAATATTAACCCAGTGTGCCGTCAACGAGATGTAGCGGCCTTGCCCACAAGCACTTGTACACGTGTCTGTGGTTAGGTGGACCTTGGGTGAAACAGCGTTGTTCAGGGCACGTGTGATGTTTTGTGACACGTGGTTATGCAACGCGGGGACGGCACACCGGGAGAAATAGTGGCGGCTGGGGACCGAGTAACGTGGGACAGCTGCCGCCATCAGGTCACGGAATGCTTCTGTCTCCACCAGCCTAAAAGGCAACATTTCCAGCGCAAGCAGTCGCGAAATGTTAGCATTTAGAACTGTGGCATGTGGGGTGTTGGCAGTGTATTTGCGCCTGCGTTCAAAGGTTTGCTGAATGGATAACTGAACGCTGCGCTGGGACAAGGACGTGCTTGATGATGGTGTTCTTTCTGCGTAGGCAACTGCAGGTGCAGGAGTGGAGGAGGCTTGTTCGCAGGCAGCATGGACAGGGGATTGGCTCGCATGCACAACCAGCGAAGACGTAGCAGTGACATCAGCAAGCACTGCTCCTCGACTCTGTTGTACTTCCCACAAAGTCGGGTGCTTGGCTGACATGTGCCTGATCATGCTGGTGGTGGTCAGGCTGCTAGTTTTGGTACCCCTGCTGATGCTGGCACGGCAGGTGTTGCAAATGGCCTTTTTTGAATCATCTGGATCCAACTTAAAAAACTGCCAGACTCGGGAAGACCTAACATTTGTACAGGCACCTTGTGTCGTCGTGTTGTTCCGGGGAACGGTTGCCTGACTTCTGCCTGGGGCCACCACCCTGCTTCTTACTGCCTGTTGTGATGCTACGCCTCCCTCCCCCTGTGCACTGCTGTCCTCGCTCTGCATATCCTCCTGCCAGGTTGGGTCAGTTACTGGATCATCCACCACGTCGTCTTCCTCTTCCGCACCCTGCTCCTCCTCCTGACTTCCTGACAATTGTGTCTCATCATCGTCCACCACTTGTTGAGACACGTTGCCAACTTCGTGAGAACGTGGCTGCTCAAATATTTGGCCATCTGTACAGACGATCTCCTCATGACCCACTTCAATATGAGCTCGCGAGAGGCCAGAATGTGTGAATGGAAACGTGAACAGCTCTTCCGAGTGTCCAAGTGTGGGATCATTAATGTCCGAGGAGGACGTGTACTCAGCCTGGTGGTAGGAAGGAGGATCAGGTTCAGAAATGTGCGGTGCAGTATCACGGCTACTGACACTTGACCGTGTGGAAGACAGAGTGTTTGTGGTGGTGCCAATCTGACTGGAAGCATTATCTGCTATCCAACTAACAACCTGTTGACACTGGTCTTGGTTCAAGAGCGGTGTACTGCTGCGGTCCCCAAGAATTTGGGACAGGACGTGCGAGCGACTAGATGTGGCCCTTTGTTGTGGCGAAATTAGAGCTTGCCCACGACCTCGGCCTCTGCCTGCACCACCATCACGTCCACTTCCTTGTTCCTTGCCAATGCCCTTGCGCATTTTGCAATGCTGTGCACTGCTGACGTGTATATTCACTACTTGTGCGTTATATCAAAGTTTGTGGAAATTGCACACAAGTGCACCTGTACGCTGCCACCGACAGGCACACACGTGCGGTTTTAAAAACCAAGCACGGACGCAATAAGAACCTAACAGGTTTTTTTGGGGAGCGACAATTACAGACAAGTCAGACACTATCTGGACTGTTTTACACTGTGTACACCAGCCCCAGATATGATGAAGGCTGGTATACGGTCACCACTACCCTGCCTGCCTGCCTGCCTGTATACTGGTACAATAGTCCTGACAAGGACTCTTCTGGTCACTAGCCTGTATTCAGACCTGGCTATACCCTGCCTGTATATAGCAACAATAGTCCTGAGAAGGACTCTGCTACTGTACTCCGACCTGGCTATACCCTGCCTGCCTGTATACAACTAGAATAGTCCTGAGAAGGACTTTTGGTCACACTGTTTGCAGCCCTGCAACTGAAAAAGCTATAAAGGGCCGCAAAGCTTTCCCTGAATCAGCGACACTCTCCCTGCACTGACTGTCTGGATAGCTGTGAGCAGAGCACAGCGCGCCGGCCGGTATAAAGGCTCGGTCACGCTGTGCAGGCCGGCCAATCACTGCAATTCCACAACTAACAGGGCTGTGGCATTGCAGTGGTCTGCCAGCCAATCCCTGCATGAGGGCTGGCTCTCAAAAGAGCGCCAACATGCAGAAATGAAGACTACGAGTACAGCACGAGTATCGCGAGATTACTCGGTCCCCGCCGAGCAGCCCGAGTACAGCGATACTCATGCGAGTACCGAGTAGTTACAAGCATGCTCGCTCATCACTACTTAGTAACAATGAGCTTGAGTGTGCAAAGGGCAGGAGGGTACAGTTGAAGGGTTGTGGGTCAGTGTAGAGGAAAGGAAGCCTCACTTTCTATCCCTCCTAATGGGAAAATGCAGCGAGGAAGTCCCTGAGCTTATCTACATAGACGCTCTTATCTGTAGCTGTTAAAATTTGTTTCCACGGACCTGACTGTCACCTATGGCTCTGAGCCTGCTGTTATTAGCCCTTAGAAGGGCTTAAAGAAACTTCTATCCCTATTCTGTATAGCACTCTGTGTAGAGCGTACACAGCAGTATCGGAGACAGGAGCTACACCAGCGGTGACTGACACCCAGACGCAGAAGGCAGATAATGGCGTCCTGACGGGCAGATACCCGTTTTTATAATGCAGGGACATGTGACATGGACATCCTATCACACATGCCGTTCCTTCTCTGGCTAAAAGTCCACTTAGCTGTGTGTGTGTCTGGGATTGGCTGACATACTGGCCCGCCCCACTACACGCGTGCTCTTAGGGAAGGAAGACAAGGAAAAAAAAAAATGGCGATCGCCATTATCCCAGCAGCAGTGATCTGAATGCGCAGTCCACGCACACTATATGCTGAAATTTCATAACAGTGTGAGTCACAGAGTGACTTACACTATTACAGCGAAAAGCCAGCTAGTAATTAGCTTGGCTTTTTGCTGCTAGAACCGTTCTCGAACGTAACTAGAACTATCGAGCTTTTAGCAAAAAGCTCGAGTTCTAGTTCGATCTAGAACAGCCCCCAAAATCACTCGAACCGCGAACTGGAGAACCACGAACCGCGCTCAACTCTATTAATAATAGGCTACACGAATATAGCAGCACCTATGCAAGATCTCTTGGTAGGCCAAAAGAAGAAGGACAAGACTTCTGGTCCTTCATTTGAATGGGGTAAAAAAGAAGAGAACTCCTTCAAACACATGAAGCAGGCCCTGACAGGTGAAGAAATCTTAGCGTATCCTGATTACAACCTGCCGTTCATGCTGTACACTTATGCTAGTAATGTGGGATTGGGAGCCGTGTTGTCACAGGTACAAAGGGGCAAAGAACGTGTGGTTGCCTATGCAAGCAGGAAGCTCCATTCTACTGAGAGGAACCCAGATAACTATAGCTCGTTCAAGTTAGAGTTCCTGGCCTTGGTCTGGGTAGTAATAGAATGGTTCAAGCACTAACTAGCGGCTGCCAAGTTCACTGTATTCACCGACAATTACCCTCTGACCCATCTTGATACCGCAAAGTTGGGTGCACTAGAGCAACGCTGGGTAGCCCGATTGGCAAACTATGACTTCACCTTCAAGTGCCGGGCTGGGCATAAAAACGCCAATGCAGATGCACTGTCGAGAATGCCTCATCTACCAGATGCGGGAGAAGATGTGGATGATCTCGAAGAAATGGAGCTACCAGCCTTCCACCGTCTGAGAACATCCCAGTGTCAACAAGCTTATTGCAGACGTTCAGAAGATGTCCTGAATCCATTACCACACCATAGATAGAGAGAAACCCAGGACAGTGATCCGGATGTTGCTTTGGTTAAGAAACTAATAACCCAACTAGACTCTCATCTGGGACTAGATGCATCCCCAGAAGTACAACACCTGTGGAAATAGAGAGGCTGGTTGTTCATCTATCAAGATAAGCTATGCAGACGGTTCATCAACCTAATGACCCACGAGCTAGTGCGACAGATAGCGGTACCGAATAAAGATGTCCCTATGGTATTGGAGGCATACCATAACAGAACCAGACACTTTGGATGGAAAAAGCTGGAAGTACTGCTACGTGAAATATTTTATTGGGCTGATATGAGAAAAACCATAGAGAACTGGTGCAGATGTTAAGGTCCTTGTAGTCTAAGAAGAAAAGACTGTGAAATTCAAAGAGCACCATTGCAGCCAATTATCACCAAGCAGTCATTAGACCTTGTGGCCATAGACCATGTGAAATTGACACGCAGCAGAAATGGCTATACATATGCTTTGACAATGGTGGACCACTACTCCAGATTCCTAGTAGTAGCTTTAGTAAAAGACCTAACAGCACAGACAGCAGCAAGAACATTCCAAACCTAGTTTTGCAGACCACACGGTTATCCTGAACAGGCATTAGCGGATCAAGGCAATGCATTTAAAGCTGAAGTCTTTCAAGAATTCTGTAACTTATATGGTTGTAAGAAAATCCATACCACACCAAGTCACCCACAGACCAACGGCATGTGTGAAAGAATTAATCAAAAAGTTATTGAACTGTTAAAAATCGTGCCATTGGAAGAGAGAAACATGTGGCCAGAAAAGGTACCCGACTTAGTGGACATGTACAACAATATCCCTGTGAGTTCTACAAATTGTACTCCAGCATACCTGATGAGAGCCAGACCTGGATGACTACCAGTTGATCTTCAATAGGGAATTGAGATCCCTGAAACGCATTCATCAGATGCTGATTGGGACTCTACTCGCCAAGAGCAATATAAAAAAATACAAGACTGTGTAAAAGGAATCTGACCCAAAGCAGAGAAAAACAAGAAAGGGATTATAACAAGAATGCTCAAGCAGTTTCCTTAACCCCTGGAGAAATAGTCCTAAAAAAGAAAAGAAGAACCCATAAACTTGATGATCAGTGGGAAGCTGAACCTTACATGGTGTTATCCCCCAATTTTGACAACAAAAAGACCTGTGTGATCAGTAAAGACAAAGGAAGAACAACAGCAACAGTCTTTAGACATCACCTGAAGAGATGCCCAGAGCAATTGAAGTCCAAAAAAGAGATTCCTCATACACCTCTGATAGAGAAACAGAAAGAGGGAATGATCCACACTGTACTTGGAGATTTTCCTGAAGATTGGCCTAAGAACAATGGAGCCATAATAGTACCAGTGATCACTTTTCTGCAACCTGCAGAAATACCAGAAAGACAAGAAGAACTTGCTCAAGTTCCAGAAGGACCAGCTGTTGTAGCAGAACCAGATTATCCTGCAATCGGTGAATCTGTAAATCCTGTGGTAAGACCTAGAAGTCGCAGACAATTACCAAGTCTACCCATTACACATAGGTTCACTCAGAATACAGGTACTAGTGAGACACTCGAAGTATGTAGGTCAGATCGGAGAAACTTTGGTCAACCCCCATCCAGGTATGGAGAGTGGGTATAAAAAAAAATGAAATTGTAAACTAACCAAAATGTAAAAAGTGTCCTTATGTAAATAGATTGTAAATAGTAGTGTACAGAAGGGTGGAGGAACTGAGCTCAGCCCCATGAACATTAAGTTAGAAAAACTAGGTTCCTGTGGTTGGGAGGTGGAAATCAGGGCTCCTAAGCCAAGACGCCCATAGGGACCATATAAAAATAAGAAAATGTGAATGGTTATAAAATGTAGATGGTTATAGAATATTTATGTAATATATTTGGTGAATACGTTGACCCTACAGAGACTTTACTGTATGAACTTTTTGGGTCATTATTTGAGTTTATAGGTATAAAACATGGACCTCTGGTCATTGGACTGGCTATGACCTGAACAAACGTAAATATGTTGGTTTCTACGAAATGTTCAAGCAAAATACCTCCCTTGCATGGGAAGAATTGTTTACATGTTTTAATGTTGATGCATATTCAAAATTGCAGTAAACTATACCTTTTGTCATCTTTGCAGCCCGAGGACGTGCTGAAATTTACCAAGGGGGAATGTAGCACCCCTGAGGTATCAGCTGCCACAAAATATGTAACCTGTGGACAATCCAAACCCTGGATTACCAGTGCCAGTGACAACACACACAAACTCACAACCCCTTTTCCCTGGCTGGAGACAGCTTAGAGATGAGCCTGATGGAAGCCGCCTATTGGAAGGGGGCTCATCCAATCAGTAAGCTAGAAACCCGGGAGGGGGAGAAGCTGAACTTGAACAGAGAGTGGGAACTGAAGTCAGTTAAGAAAGAGGAGGACGTCATTTAGGAATGAGGAGGACGTGAGAGAAAGTGAGAAGAAAGGTGCTAAAACCTGAAGAAAGAACTGGAGCTAAAAAGGAGGAGAGTTTCTGTGGAGTAAGGAACCAGTGCTTAAGGAACCCAGGGTTGCCAGAGGAGTGCGGGACCAGGACTCACAGCATCCAGCTCAGGCGGGGTGCAAAACCCTTGAACGGGAGTACGCTTCAAGTTACCTGTTAAATCTGCCAGGTGAGGGGACCATCAGGATCTCTTACCAACTTGAGTGTCCGGATCAAAGCAGCAAGGAAGGGACTTGTAGACAGGAGTCCAGCCCATTAAATTGTTCAGGCTGCTTGCTATATGGGTAGAGACTGTGAAATGGAGGGGATCCCAGAAAGCTTTAGGCCACGGGGACCCGCCAAAAACCGCTCACCAGGTCACTAACTGGCACTGGGAACAAAGGGTGAGGGAACACCTGAAAACCAGTGTGACGACATGGACTCTGATGGGTTAAAGTTTCTTAAAATCCAGCCAGACAGTATGATAGATTGTCTATAGATGGGGGAGAAGTCCCTCATTGTTTTTACAAGACTCTTGTTGACGCAATGTAATTGTGTTGGCCACTGAAAGCTAGACGTAGTGTTCTCCAGACTTTTCCAGTAACCATTGTATTGTAGTTGTGTATTGATAATGTGATTACCTTAGTAGCCATTGTTGAGTCTGTGACTTGCCGACTCCATGTAGATATACTGAGTCTTTCTATGCACATCATTTAAATGAACATTATACATGCAGCTTGAAATTCATCCAATGGGAGAAGCAATTTTGTCCAACCAATCGATGAGGACGCAGTGTATCCTAAGGGAAGGTTATGGCTATAAAAGGGACTTCTTTAAGCCACCAGGGTTGATGAAGGTTGATGGATCCAGTCTAAGCTCTTTGGAGCTGACTAGAGGATCAGGATATCTTATGGCTTCAATCTAGGGACTCCGGATCCGGTTGGAGACCATATCCACAGCCTAGGGATTTCGACTCTGGCTGCCAGGATTGTAACATCATATCAGGATTACCTAAGGAGGACACTCAGGTTGGGACAATCCGGTCACCTGGCTACAGACTTTACAGACCTCACACAGCTTCCTGAATCTGGCGCTATTCCTTTCTCGGTGGGTGCCCGCCGAAAGCGGGGTGCTGCTGGACTGGAGTACGCGGCCCTGGAAGCTCTGAGGCATGGACATTCTAAATCCCTGGTGAGCCAGCGGAAGGGTGAGACTCTGTTGCCTGTTACATTTGAGTGTTTTGCTGGTTATGTGTTATGTGCCGTTAATTGTTTGGGGATCCAATAAAGTCTAATTATTGTGGTTCCCTCACCATGTGTTGTCTGAGTAGTGTTACGCCCACGGTTAAGGAGGCCGGCGTTCAGTTGGGATGAGCCCTGAGCCATGCTGTCTTTCTAAAGGTGGCGGGTTTTAGTGGACGAGAGCACCCACTGAGCCACGTGTCTCCACAATTGGTGGCAGCAGTGGGATACTACTCAGCCTGGTTTACCCAGGGGAGCTGCAGTGGACTGGTGTTTTCAGACACCGTCCAGGGCTCAACAACCAGGGAGGCACATAAGCATACCCAGCAGGCCATAGGGGAGGCATTCAGGTTTCGGACGCTGTCATGTCCAACCCCACCAGCTCAGCCATGGGACAAGGACAAGAGAGGAGTTACGACCGCTGCAGTAAATGGATGCTACAGGATCTGTGTCAGAGGCGAAAGATTATCTACTGGAACGCTGAGACTCGGTCAGACTTGATCCGGAAATTAGTACATTGGGATGCCCAGAATGATGCAGAGGACAATGAGGATACCGCCGATATTGACCCAGAGGATTTAAACTATGTGCCACATCATGGATCTAGTGACAATCGGGAATCAACTTTGTCCAAAATGGCCCAAGCCACAGCGTTGTTGGATGCATTGGGGCCTAGATCCTCAAGAGAAGATAGGGCTTATGTTCTGGAATATGTTTATGAGATTCCAGCTGCAGTACTGCTAACACCAGCTGGTCGACAAGGATGGTCCCGCTACCCAGCAGAAGCTGCACCAAAACAAAGGACTACAAACAGGGCCTGTGACTCGCCCAATCTATGGCGCTGTTATACATGTGGGCGCCATGGACATATAGATAGACATTGTCTCCAAAACCGAGGCCGCATGCTTGGAGCCCATCTACCAGCTCAGCCGGTCAAGAGCCAGGGACTACGGGACACTGTTTCCTCCATTACCCTGGTAAGTCCAGTTATTGTTTCCCCAGAAGACCCTGTACCAGATTCCCAATTATCCATCTCCCTGGCTGAGGGCCAGCGCTCAGACATTCCTCTGGCATGTGTGCAGTTGGACCTAAGGACCGATCAGGGAGAGGTCGAGGTGGAGCTTGTGGACAGCCTCCCCACACCTGGTATTTTGGGGACCAACCAGGAAGTGATCGATGTGGGGATTGCGAACAGCCTCCCCACACCTGACATTGTGGAGACTGACCAGAGCAAGGCTGATGTAGAGCTTATGGACACCGTCCCCACACCAGTTATTTCGGGAAAGGACCAGGGAGAGGTTTATGTGAGACTGGTGAACAGCCTCCCTATACCTGTCATTGTGGAGACTAATCAGAGCAAGGCTGATGTGGAGCTTATGGACACCGTCCCCACACCAGTTACTTTGGGGTCTGACCAGGAAGAGGTCCATATGGAGTTTATGAACAGCCTCCCCACACCTGTTGTTTCGGGGACGAGCCAGGAGGAAGTTGAAGTAGGGTTCATAGATGGCCCCACCAAGCCTGTTGTTTCGGATACCACTCAAAGGGAAGTGAAAGCGGGGCTTGTGAATTACCTGCTCACACCAGCCATTTTAGAGAATGACCTAGGATAAGGACTATCCAGTCAGTTTGAAGAAGCCATCACCCACCTCCAAGCCAAGCAGGACCCTGATGTGGATCTTTCTAACATCTTTTCCAGGGATGGTTTGCATTCCCGGTCTCCATCATCCACTTCTGAGCCAAGAACCGTGAGTAAGCCTAACCACATTGTGGCTATTGACTGGGGCAGGATTGATAGTGGGAGATTTGTGCAGGCCCAACTCATGGACCCCACCTTAGTGCTTGTCCACAATATGGCTGCTCAACTTGGGGGAGGTAATCAGGGGGAGGTGTATAGATGCAAGCCTCTGTTGCTGACCTCACCATTAAAAAGGACAATGCCGTCAAGAGGAGAAGGATGATCGGAAGCCTATCATGTCTGGCTAATATTAAGAAGGGGGAGGAATGTGACGACATGGACTCTCATGGGTTAAAGTTTCTTAAAATCCAGCCAGACAGCATGATAGATTGTCTATAGATGGGGGAGAAGTCCCTCATTGTTTTTACAAGACTCTTGTTGACGCAATGTAATTGTGTTGGCCACTGAAAGCTAGACGTATTGTTCTCCAGACTTTTCCAGTAACCATTATATTGTAGTTATGTATTGATAATGTGATTACCTTAGTAGCCATTGTTGAGTCTGTGACTTGCCGACTCCATGTAGATATACTGAGTCTTTATATGCACATCATTTAAATGAACATGCAGCTTGAAATTCATCCAATGGGAGAAGCAATTTTGTCCAACCAATCGATGAGGACGCAGTGTATCCTAAGGGAAGGTTATGGCTATAAAAGGGACTTCTTTAAGCCACCAGGGTTGATGAAGGTTGATGGATCCAGTCTAAGCTCTTTGGAGCTGACTAGAGGATCAGGATATCTTATGGCTTCAATCTAGGGACTCCGGATCTGGTTGGAGACCATATCCACAGCCTAGGGATTTCGACTCTGGCTGCCAGGATTGTAACATCATATCAGGACTACCTAAGGAGGACACTCAGGTTGGGACAATCCGGTCACCTGGCTACAGACTTTACAGACCTCACACAGCTTCCTGAATCTGGCGCTATTCCTTTCTCGGTGGGTGCCCGCCGAAAGCGGGGTGCTGCTGGACTGGAGTACGCGGCCCTGGAAGCTCTGAGGCATGGACATTCTAAATCCCTGGTGAGCCAGCGGAAGGGTGAGACTCTGTTGCCTGTTACATTTGAGTGTTTTGCTGGTTATGTGTTATGTGCCGTTAATTGTTTGGGGATCCAATAAAGTATAATTATTGTGGTTCCCTCACCCTGTGTTGTCTGAGTAGTGTTACGCCCACGGTTAAGGAGGCCGGTGTTCAGTTGGGATGAGCCCTGAGCCATGCTGTCTTTCTAAAGGCGGCGGGTTTTAGTGGACGACAGCACCCACTGAGCCCCGTGTCTCCACAACCAGCACCACCCAGGTGGCGGTACCAGAACAGTGAGTAGAAATCAGTTTAAACTGCAGTTTCTGTGTGGCTTGAATCCTTTCTACATTGGTACATCATCAGCTCATACTGCACACTACAACCACCATCGTCCTCTTCCGGGTTCCTAGCCCTACTTGCAGAGGGCCAGAACACCTGAGTTGCATTATACTACTGCCCCAAGAAGATCACGCAGTGGGCTCCTACAAAATAGCTGCAACCCGCAAGTGGCATAGTCAAAAACGCTTATTTCTTTTACTTTTATTTTTCCACTTTTTCACCCTTTTTCGGATCGACCCCCAGGGTCATAGACCCGGGCATTGGTCGTGACCACGACTCCCCTGTTCACGACTCCTGGGACCGAGTATCCCACTGCCCTTAGGGTGTCCCACTATTCTGTTCGTCAGCATCAGTTGTAAATAGATAACTGCACCATCCTGATTGGCCACAGCAGTTAGATGAATAAAATAGTGCATCACGTGACATTTTTCCAGCTTTTGTACTAGTCATCCAACTGCTGAAGTAAGTCAAAGACTAGCAGTTTTGTAACATCTGTACTGTGCAATGAATGCTTTTGGGGCTGTCACTGACCACCAGAGGACCTTGCTCTGGATCTGTAGAGGTAAAAGAACTATGCTTCTAGTAGTTATTTTTTTTTAATTTTTTTTTTAAATAGTAATGCTGGACTTCTATTATAATATTTTTAACTGAGTGGCTAATTTATTTTTAATCCTCTTAAAATATTTGTATTTCTAATTGTAAGATGGCTGTCGGACACATAAAATGGGAAATATGTATCACAGAGGTGGTGTAAGCCTGGTTCAGAATGTATAGTACTGAGAGAGGTAATAGGGCGTAACAGGGATGGGTTTAAGGGCAGTCAGGGAGATGGATGGGACTGGCTTAATCAGTCACATATCCACACCCTGTAATGTGGTATGGTGGATATAGGAAGTCCAGGGGAATCATTAGGTGTCTGTGTGTGGAGGTAAGAAGGCCTCCTGTGTGAATCTACATGCTAGGACGTGTATACTGGACCATCACTGAAGTCCTGTTTTTTTGGACTGTATAACTTGTTTTTCCTGTACTGAAAGGCTATTTATTTTTTGTATTTGCAACATGCTTTATGGAGTTTTAATAAAGCAGCCTGAACATTTTATTTAGCCTACGTCATACACAACTGAGTCAAGAGCCCTATCAAATATACATACATTTTGAGGTGCAATTCTTTCAAACACGATAATACAGTAGCAACATGGTAACATAACACCACAGTAGTTATGCTGTTCTTGAATGCATGTGTGGTAAAGAGACAATTCAGATGCAGCTGTCATTTTTCCAGTGTTTTACAGCTCCACTAAGGACCTCTCCACTCCCAAAGGCCAGATTTCATATTTAGCAAAGTAGCGTAGCTCAATTAGGTATCCTAAGCCTGCCAAATTGTGCATTTGAACCAAATTTCATAAAAAAGATCCATTTGTGGATTTTCACACAGACCCACCACTTTAACTTGTGTGTTGTTTGGAAGACATTTTCATATCTCTCACAATCCACCATGTTCAGTTTTCTTTCTACGTATACAATCTAAATTAAACCAGCATCAGGCTGTATTTAATTTACATTGTGGTTCCGTTGACTTATATCCTTAGGTTCTCCAGTATTTACAGTAACAAACACTTTCTGTTCCAAAAAGCAATATGTATTAGCTAGCAAAGGATTTTATAATAGACTCAAGCTGTACAGCTAAATGTGGTAGCCAACTTAGAGAAAATACTCAAAAAGTAGATCACAGGACACACTAATGGTTTCTGGAGCTGCTTTTTCATGGTGGACGTTCAGAAGCTACAAAAGAAGAAAAAAAAATTCTACAGTTTGAATTAACATTTAAAATTCTGTTTACACTTCAGTAGTCCTTCTACTCAGAAGCAATTGTCAGTTGTATTTAGCAATGGACTGGCCTGGGGCGACACCAGATGAAGATCCAGTTGTCCCTGGGTCCTCAGTTGGCTCCTGAGAAGGATGTAGAGGGGTATGCCGATACCGCGCTTTCTAACATAGCTGCTGGCCTATCAGAGGCTGGCAGCTGACATCAGCGTGTGGCACTGAAGTCATTACCATGCGCCACACACTGACGCCAGGGCGCAGCCTATGATACGATATTGATATCTAATTTTTTTCCTCTGTGTATGCTTTCATTTTAGGTACTATAGTTGACATAGGGATCCAGGATGGACAAAATAGGGACCCAGGATGGGGTGACATAGGAGACCAGGATGGAAAAAACATAAGTGCCAAGGAAGGAGGAACATAATTGCCCAGGATGGAGGAACGTAGGGGCCCAGGATATAGCAACATAGGGGACCAGGATGGAGGAAAACAAGGGTCCAGGAAGGAGGATCATAGGTGCTCAGGATAGAAGAAAATTAGTTAAGGAAACAGGACCCAGGATAATAAATGGGCCCAGGACGGGGGACATAATTACTGTATGGTGGCCAGAATAAGTAACAATCATTGTTGGGTTATGATAGCAAGTGGTGGACATAATTACTTTAGAGGCTAATTAGAGAACATTATTGCTCCTTAGCTATAATTTACTTTTGAGCATTGGCGTAACTAGAGTTCGATGGGCCCCAATTTTAAAATTTGGACTGGGGCCCCCTCCTCTGAATGCAGGATGATTACGCTGACACTTGGCTCTTTCCCTCAGCAGCCAGCTTTCCCATGCTCTGTTATCTCTTTTTCCCTCAGTATCCAGTTTTCCATGTTCTGATATCCATCTGTCCTCAGCACCCAAGTTTCCAATGCTCTGCTATACAACTTTCCTAACCCACTTTCAAGCACCCAGCTTGCCCTTAATACCAGAGCATAGAAAAGCTAGGTGCTGAAGGAAAGATGTATAGCAAAACATGGGAAAGTAGAGTGCTAAGAGAAAGATGTATAGCAGTATAGCAGAGCATGGGTGGGTGACCCAGCACCCAGCATCAGCTGAGAGCTGAGATCAAGATGGATATCAGAATATATGAAATCTGGTTCTGAGGTATATCAGAGCATGGGGTAGCTGGGTGCTGAGTTAAAGATGTATAGCAGAGCATGGGAAAGCTGGGTGCTGAGGGATGGAGCCTCTATCCCTCAGCACCCAGCTTTCCCATCGCATGCTTGTATCTTTGTCCCTCATCCTGGTATATAGCGCTATCCATCTTTTTTTTGCTGTACATTATATTTGAGCTATAAATAACATTATAAATTTATTCATGTTGCATCTAAAAATGGTAATTGTTTTTTTTTAATGGTACACGAGTTTGGTATTTTTAAGAGGGTTTTTTGGCCCTTTTAGTATTAATTCTGCTTTTTTAGTATCTGAATTTTAAAAACTGCCACACATGTACATATTCACACAAATGCAGCTATATACACTAGATTTTTATATACTGTATATGTCTGCATTTTGTACACACTGTATATACAAAGAAATAAAAAAGTTGGATGTCTGACAGCAAACAATGAAGATGAGGAGACCCAGCCACCATCACAGGACAGCGGTGAGGCATATCATCAGTTACAGGGCAGTGAGGGAGGGGCAGGAGAGTGCAGTTGTGGGTGATGGGGCAGGACAGTGCAGCTGTGGCTGAGGGGTCAGGTCAGTGTAGCTGTGGGGGAAGGGGGCAGGAGAGTGCAGCTGTGGGTTAAGGGGGCAGTAGAGTGCAGCTGTGGGGGAGGGGGTCAGAAGAGTGCAGCTGTGGGGGAGGTGGGCATTAGAGTGCAGCTGTGAAAGGCAAATAGGAGGATAGAAGAGGGGAGTGGGGGAGGGGGCAGGAGAATGCAGCTGTGGGGGAGGGGGGCATTAGAGTGCAGCTGTGAGAGGTAAATAGGAGGATAGAAGAGGGAGAGCGCAAGAGAGTTCAGCTGTGAGACCAAATAGGAGGAAAGAAGAGGGTAGTAGGGCTAGAGTCATCATTCAGGGAGCTCCAGTACTCACTTCAGGTTGCATTGAGTTCCCCTGGAGCCTCCCCTTCATACTACTACCAACTACAGAGCAATGGCAGTGCAGGAGAGAGGGATAGAATCTCCTCAGAAGTCTCTAATATTTTTGCAGCACTCACTGCACAGGCCTGAGACTCCACAGCAGCTCCGTGCTGGTGGGCGGGGCTTACTCCCATGAAGCTCTAAAGCACTGAGTGCATTGCAGGGGATGGTTGTGTTGCCAGGAGGCAATGCTCAGCATTTTTCCCCTCTTCTGATGGATAGAACATGCAGTACATGTGCTGTATGCTGGAGGAGAGACTGTCAGAGTTAGCGGCCCAGTGGGTGAATCCACCGATTTCCAGCTGGGCTACTCCATCACTCAGCAGATGCACAAAGCCAGCGGCCTGGTAATCACTGTGCCCATAATCCCGCCCACCTTTCAGCATCGGCTTCAGTGGAAAGAAGTGGGTGGGCTTATGAGCGTAGAGAGCAGGGAATATACAATTTCTTAAGTAGCTGAGACATGTGTTAGCTCCGGAGCTGCTGCCTCCTGTGATGCTGCAATGTGCAGGGACCAGACGGTCAGTGCTGCAATATACTTCAGCTGGATCTGCAGGATGCACATCCAGCTGAAGAAATTGCGGACTTCCCCTGAACCCCGGGCTCAGTCGCAGTGGCGACCCCTGCGACCGCGCTTGTTCCGCCCCTGCTTTTGAGGATACTCTGTTCCATGGAGGGCAAAGGAGGTCCTGTTCATGTTACTGTGCAGGGCAACAGTATGTCACGTTTTTTTTCATCTGGCACAGTGTAGAAGTCAGGGAAAAAGTGGGGAATGTATTCTAGAAACAATCAGCTCTGTCTGCCTGTGTGTTATTTTCTGCAGAGACGAGTCCTAGCTGGAAGAAGTGATAGTGGTCTGCAGCAGATGAAGAGAAAAAGTAAAGATGAATGGCTTCAACTAGAGATGTCACTGGTAAGTCAGTGTATTACATGTACACTATACACCATATACAGAGGTTCTGTGTATAATGTCACCAGTGATCACTGTACTACCGATACACTATATACTATATACTATATACAGATCTCCTTTGTATAATGTCACTGCTGACAGTATTTGTAATCCAAAACCAGGAGTGGGTGACAAATGCAGACAAGGTGCCCATGTTTCTATTATACTTTTCCTGTGATTGTTCCACTCCTGCTTAATGTAAAATACTAGTTAAATGCTGAACATGTGAACATGCCCAAAGAATAAGTGGTAGCTTATTGATTGGTGGGATCTAACTCCTGGAACTCACATCGATCGGCAGAATGTGGAACTTTTATCCCAATTGAGTCGGGGTCACACTAGCATATAGCATTCAATGTGATAGCATTAGATGCAATTTGCTAATGACACTCGGCTCAAACTCTGCGGCAAACGTGTGTCCGAGTGTCACCTACTGTTCTTCAATTCTCTCGCATGCAAGAATCAGAGCACAGGTGAGGAGATCAAGGAGAGATTAATTTCTCCATCTTTTCCATTGTCATTCTCTGCGTATATTGCACTCAGATGTTTCACTCCCATGCTTAAGGGTGATTTACACGCTGCGACATCGCTAATGATATATCGTCGGGGTCACAACGTTAGTGATGCACATCCGGCGCCGTTAGCGACATCACAGCGTGTGACACCAAGGAGCGACGATCAACGATCGCAAGAGCGTCAAAAATCGCTGATCGTTGATACGTCGCTACTTTTCATAATATTGTTGCTGCTGCAGTAACGATGTTGTTTGTCGTTCCTGTGGCATCACACATCTCGATGTGTGACACCGCAGGAACGACGAACATCTCCTTACCTGCGTCCACCGGCAATGAGGAAGGAAGGAGGTGGGCGACATGTTACGACCGCTCATCTCCGCCCCTCCTCTGCTATTGGTCGGCCGCTTAGTGGCGCCGCAGTGACGTTGCCATGACGCCGAACACACCTCCCCCTTGAAGGAGGGATTGTTCGGCAGTCACAGCGACATCGCTGTCAAGGTATGTGCGTGTGACGCTGACGTAGCGATAATGTTCGCTACGGCAGCGATCACCAAATGTTGCACGAGCGACGGGGGCGGGTGCTATCGCGCACGACATCGCTAGCTATCGCTAGTGATGTCGCAGCATGTAAAGCACCCTATAGACTTTTATGGGTGTGGGTGAGCCAAGACACGCTGCCAATTGCAGAATGCAGAGATTTTTTACTCAGTCCGATTAGAGCTGAGGAAAAAGTTGCATATCTGACCTGCCTCATTGACCAACATTGTTCCTAGTGCAATGTGAGATTTTCCACATTGTACTCGTCCAATTTATATGTTTGTATGAGCAAGCCCTTAGACAGGAGCCTATGTTTGACTTGACCACTGATCCGTTCATTCCCTCAATGGCTGCGAACACTGCACTTGGCTTTTTTCTGGAATCCTTAAAGAGAGTGAATGGAGCTGCTGTCAGACATCTGACCTGCCACTAAATTTTAAAATGGAGATAGGAGTGCTGTGTCAGGGTTAAAAGTTCCCCATTCTTCCATTCGGTGCAGTTTCCAATGGTAGGATTCCACTCATCAATAAATTATTATCACAAATCCTATGGATCCTGTGGATCGGTGATAACTTGAACCACTTTAATGAAAACTACTCTAAGTGTACATCACAGTTACGGTGTGCGCACAGTAGATGTGTTAAGGCCGCTTTACATGCTACAATAAATGTTACGATGTGTCAGCGGGGTCACGTCGTAAGTGACGCACATCCGGCATCGTAAGTATGATTGTAGCGTGTAAAATGTCCGTGCAATTGCGATTGAACGAAAATCCGTTCATCGCATGCACGTCGTTCATTCCTCAAAGATTGAACGTGAGGTTGTGCAATGTTCCCAGGGCAGCACACATCGCAGTGTGTGACACCCCGGGAACATTGAATGACAGCTTACCTCCGTCCGCCGCTCCGCCCCTCCGCTTCTATTGGCCGGCTGCCGCGTGACGTCGATGTGACGCCGAACGTCCCTCCCACTCCAGGAAGTGGACATTCGCCGCCCACTTCGAGGTCGTATGGAAGGGTAAGTACGTATGACGGGGGTTAAACGTTTGTGCGGCACGTTCAACAAATTGAACATGCCACACATACGATGGGGGCGTTGCAAATTGCATACGATATCGTATGCGAAATTGCAACGTGTAAAGCAGGCTTAAGAGTCTCCTATATTTTACAGAAGATGCTCCACTATAACGGGGTTAACAGCTTACAGATATTTGTATATACAGTGGGAAAAAAAGTATTTAGTCAGCCACCAATTGTGCAAGTTCTCCCACTTAAAAAGATGAGGGAGGCCTATAATTGATATCATAGGTAGACCACAAATATGAGAGACAAAATGAGAAAACAAATCCAGAAAATCACCTTCTCTGATTTGGCAAGATTTTGTTTGCAAATTATGGTGGAAAATAAGTATTTAGTCAATAACAAAAGTTCATCTCAATATTTTGTCATATATCCTTTGTTGGCAATGACAGAGGTCACGTGATTTCTGTAAGTATTCACAAGGTTGGCACACACTGTTGGTGGTTTGTTGGACCATTCGTTCATGCAGATCTCCTCTAGAGCAGTTATCTTTTGGGCCTGTCGCTGGGCAACATGGACTTTCAACTCCTTCCAAAGGTTTTCTATAGGGTTGAGATCAGGAGACTGGCTAGGCCACTCCAGGACCTTCATATGCTTCTTACAAAATCACTCCATTGCCCTGGCGATGTGCTTGGGATCATTATCATGCTGAAAGACCCAGTCACGTTTCATCTTCAATGCCCTTGCTGATGGAAAGAGGTTTGCACTTAAACTCTCACGATTAGGGCTGAGCGGATCTGGACTGTAAAAGTTCTGATCCGCGTGGTTTCAAGGATGCCCGGGTGCCAAACCCAGGCCCGGGATTCTGGTGTGCACGATCCGGATTCAGCACTGGGAAATATAATTGAAAAATAAAGCAAAACAGAATTAAAACAGCGTTTCACACTTACCGAGACTCAGTGTCATGGCGTCAAACTGCTTCCGGGGTCGTGCATTCACTTCCTGTACTGCGCAATAGGCTCATCGCATACACACAGCTTTCTGTGCTTTCCCCGCCCACCGGCCATCTTGTTATCTGTGATTGGTTGCAGGCAGACATGCCACCAGCCTGTGACAGCGCCTGCCTGCAGTCATCACTCATCGCGACTCAGTCATAGGCTACACTCACAGCCAGCAGTCGTTCTCTATGGCTGCTAGTTGTTAGTTGTAGCAGAGCTGGATGTGTCGTCGTGGACCTCATGTGGATTACACCGGACCTGCAGGGTGTTGGGGGTTAATAAAGTGGTGAAGAAGGGTACGTTTTTGTATTTTATTCCAAATAAAGGATTTTTTCTCCATTTTTGTGGTTATTTACTGTCATGTACAGGTTAATCATGGAGGTATCTCAGACTCCTGTGTCATCATTAACCTAGGGTTTAGTAGCAGCTGTGCGCTGTTACAGTATTAACCCCTCATTACCCCGATTACCACCACACCAGGGCAATTCGGGAAGAGCCGGTAAAGCACCAGGATTGTCACATCTAATAGATGAGGCAATTCTGGGTGGCTGCAGGCTGAGAATACCAGCCTACAGCTGGCTTTATCTTGGCTGGGGATGAACATTGGGGGGCAACGCGCGTCATTATTTTTCAAGTAACAAAAAAAAAAATGCAAATTTCGTGCTGAAATTTTTTGCAGATGATTTCAGCACCAAATGTGTACCTCCTGGTACAAAACCGCGGCAAAAAAATGAAACAAAAACCGCGGCAAAAAATGCGTAAAAAAATGTGTTTTTTCTAAGGAGGTGTAGATTGGGTGCAGGAATTTGGTGTAAAAATTTCACCATCAAATTTGCATCCTTTGGCTAAAAAATTTTTTTTTCTGCCGGGAGGTGGAAATTTGGTGCTGAAATCTGGTGCAGACGATTTCAGCACCAAATGTGCGCCTCCTGTCACAAAACCGTGACAAAAATCACGGCAAAAAGCCAAAACAAAAAATTGCAGCAAAAAAATGCGTCAAAACACCACATTTTTTTGCCAGAAGGCGTAGATTGGGTGCAGGAATATGGTGTAAAAATTTCAGCACCAAATTTGCATCCCTTGGCGCAAAAATGAAAAAAAGAATAAAATATTTTTTTTTTCTGCCAGGAGGTGGAAATTTGGTGCTGAGATCTGGTGCAGACGAGTTCAGCACCAATTGTGCACCTCTTTGTACAAAATCGCAGCAAAAATTGAGGCATAAAGTTGTAACAAAAAAATGCTGTAAAAGCCGTGGCAAAAAAAGGAGTCAAAACACTGCGTTTTTTTGCCAGGAGGCGGAGATTGGTTGCAGTAATATGGTGTAAAAATTCCAGCACCAAATCTGCATCTCTTGGTAAAAAAAATGCAATTTTCTGCTAGGAGATGCAGGTCTGTGACCTCAACCTGAGGTCAGATTACCTGCGATCACAGATGAAGGACCTCCAGCTGTGACCGTGTGCCGCCCCTGCAGCGGTCAAACCGCTTGGATATGGGGTCTGCTGTGGCTCGAGGGTCTCCGGACCCGGGGGTTTGCGGCCCCTCGAATGTAAAGGGGACTATTTACAGAGGATAAGAGTCCATGACACCACTCGTGGTTCGTGGTAAGGGGAGTACCGCTGCTGCCGATGGAAGTACCTGGGGGAGATGGAGTTGGGGTAGCCAGGTGACGTTTCCCTCCATGGGTAGGGGAGGCCCGAGGACTCTGGATGGTAGTGTTGGGAAGCGTGGTGCAGATTGGAAGCAGGGGAGGACCATGTACTCACTCAGGCAGTGTTGGTGATGATGCGACTGCAAAGCAGACTCTGACAACAAGGTAAACCAAGCCTCTGGGTGCCACTGCCCTCTTGGGAGAGCCCGTCCAGGTATCCGTCCCCTATAGTACTGCCGGGTGGTCCGGAGCCTGCCTCCGTGCACAAATTAGAAATGTTCTGGTGGCCCGTTGGCATAAAGCTGTCCGGGCCCCGCTCCCTACTTATTGGTAGTGGAGCTGTGCTCTTAAGGGCTCATGCTTGGGTATTTCTGTCGGCTGCTTGGGTTGGAAAGCCCTATCCCCCTCATTGCGCTAATGCCCCTGATCTCTGAGCTTCTTGGGGACAGTCCATAAAGTCACTATCCTCCTCAGGTTAATTGCCGGGTTGCCTGAAGCTACTCCCCGACCTTGGGTCCAGTACCCTGCCGTGCTTTCGGTCCCGAACCAGTTATTAGACTCAGATGCCTCCCGTCCGGGTCCAGGCACCCAGCCTCAATACCCTGCGACCGGGTCTCCGACTCCTCCGGCCCAGACCACCGTCTGCGACCCAACCTCTCACTCTCAGGGAGTCACACACTCCCCAGCTCCTCACTCCTCGAGGGCTAACTCTCAACTCTCCTTTACTTCTGTTCTACTTCCTTCCCACCAGTCTGCCTGACCCCTAGGTGGGCGGCCCTATTCCAGCTCAGCAGCCCACTGGTGTGTCTGACAGGGTGTGGGGTGAGGTGTGGTTGGGATTTGGATGCAGATGGAGGCAGTACTATAGGTTGGGAACCCAGAACCATGGAGGGTTAAGTCCTGCACTAAGAGATAAAGAGCATGCAGTACCCTGTGACGCCCTGACTAGTCCAGGGGCATCACAACCGCAAATGACCTGAGTGACATCACCACACATTGCGCAGCTCATTCATTCTCTGGAGCTCACAGCGAGCGGTCGTGCTCTATGGCTGCTCGTTGTGATATTCAGATGTAGCAAAGCTGAATATCCGTGGGACCTCTTGTGGATTACGCCAGACTTGCAGAGTGTTGGGGGTTAATAAAGTGGTGAAGGAGTTTGCGTTTTTGTATTTTTTTCCAAATAAAGCATTCTTCTCTGTGTCTGTGCTCAATTACTTTCATTTACAGATTAGTGTGATGCAGGTCTCATAGACGCCTGTGCAATCACTGACCTAGGATTTAGTAGCAGCTGTGAGCTGTTATTAACCCCTCATTACCCCGATTGCCATCGCTCCAGGGCAACGGGAAGAGCCGGTATAGCACCGGGATATTCACATCTAATGGATGCGGCAATACCGGGTGGCTGAGGGCCCCCAGCTGGCTTTATCTTGGCTGGGGATGAAAATTAGGGGGGACTGCACGTCGTTTTTTTTTAATTATTTATTTAAATAATAAAAAAATGAAGCCACATGCGATTTCTCTTAGGCCGGAGTCACACTTGTGAGGGACTCACGCGAGTCTGACATCACATCATTGGCACAGCCACGCACACTTCTGACAGGAGTGTGCATGTGTTTCTGTGTACATGCACACTCATGTTTAGAGAGCGGCAGGCCGTGTCAGGTGATGTTATGCAAGACTCACACGAGTCTGACATTGCATCATTGACACAGTCATGCACACTTCTGACAGGAGGGTTCATGTGTTTCTAGGTACATGCATGTTCAGAGAGTGGCAGCCCATGCCGGGTGATGTCATGCCAGACTTACACGAGTCTGACAGCGCATCATTGGCACAGCCGTGCACACTTCTGACAGGAGCGTTCATGTGTTTCTGTGTACATGCACGCTCATGTTCAGAGAGCGGCAGGCCATGTCGGGTGATGTCATGCCATACTTGTACGAGTCTCACATCACATCATTGGCATAGCCGCACACACTTCTGACAGGAGCGTGCATGTGTTTCTGTCTACATGCACACTCACCATGACCTGCAGACACTTGCACTGCTTTCCCCGCACACTGGCTGTTCTGCCACCTGTGACTGGTTGCAGTCAGCTGACAAGCTGCCACTCAGGGTGGAAGCGCGTCTAACTGCAATCAATTAGACGCGGACTGTGGGAGGGCAAAACAATAAATATTGAATTGTTGGCTCCAGAAGGAAAAAGTGTGACCCGGAAGGAGTTTGCCGCCGTGACACTGCCAGGTTGAGTATACCGCGCGCGCTCCTACGCCCCTATGCCTTTCACCAACATTTTTAATCTCCGGATTCTGGTCCCATTAACTTATATGGGCACCGGCTTCCAGTGCGGGTCGGACTTTTTTTTTAATTGAGCAGTGATCCACCGGTCCCGGTTTTTGGCCAGTTCAATCAGCTCTACTCACGATACATGGCCCCATTCATTCTTTCGTGTACATGGATCAGTCATCATGGTCCTTTTCAATAGAAACAGCCCCAAAACATGATGTTGCCACCCCCATGCTTCACAGTAGGTTGGATGCAACACATCATTCTGTCTCCTCCAAACACAATGAGTTATGTTTTTTATCAAACTACTGTACTACTCCAAACACAATGAGTTGTGTTTCTACCAAACTACTGTACTACTGTACTTTGGTTTCATCAGACCATATGACATTCTCCCAATACTCTTCTGGATAATTAAAATGCTCTCTAGCAAACTTCAAACGGACCCGGATATGTACTGACTTAAGCAATGGAGCACGTCTGGCACTGCATGATCTGACAAATAAGGAATAACGTTTGGAACACCATTTGAAGTCTGAACCGGGTGCAAGAACCTAAAAAAACATCACTATATGGAGAGAAGGTATGCACACCAGTGACTATGCAAGGGGAATACATGTAATAGCAGAAACTGCTGTGTGAATACTGACATGAAAAATCCAATAGCTATATATGCATATATAGCCTGGGTCTAAGCTTCCCATACACGGTAAGTTTTTTAACTGCATGAGAGGACACATTGGGGGGGCTCTATTGCATTGATCAATTCAATAGCTAAATTTCTCTTTATTCATATGTTCATGGCAGTAATGCAGGTTCAATTTTTCACATTTTCATTCTTACATATAGCTATTGGATTTTTCATGTCAGTATTCACACAACAGTTTCTGCTATTACATGTATTCCCCTTGCATAGTCACTGGTGTGCATACCTTCTCTCCATATACTGCATGATCTGAGTCACTGGTGGCATAGTGTGTTACTGATGGTAGCCTTAGTAACGGTGTTCTCAGCTCTATGCAGGTTATTCCCTAGGTGCCCCCATGTGGTTCTGGGATTTTTGCTCACTGTTGTTGTGATCATTTTGACCCCACGTGGGTAAGATTGCGTGGAGCCCAGATCAAGGGAGATTATCAGTGGTCTTGTATGTTTTCTATTTTCTTATTATTGCTCACACAGTTGATTTCATCACACCAAGCTGCTTGCCTACTGCAGATTCAATCTTCCCAGCCTGGTGCAGGGCTACAATTTTGTTTCTAGTGTCTTTCAACAGCTCTTTGATCTTCATCATAGTGGAGTTTGGAGTGTGACGGTTTGAGATTGTGGACAGGTGTCTTTTATACTGATAATAACAAGTTCAAACAGGTGCCATTACTACAGGTAATGAGTGGAGGACAGAAGAGCCTCTTAAAGAAGAAGTTACAGGTCTGTGAGAGCCAGAAATCTTACATGATTTTAGGTGACTAAATACTTATTTTCCACCATAATTTGCAAATAAAATCTTACCAAATCAGACAAGGTGATTTTCTGGATTTGTTTTCTTATGTTGTCTCTCATTGTTGTGTTCTACCTATGATATCAATTACAGGCCTCTCTCATCTTTTTAAGTGGGAGAACTGGCACAATTGGTGGCTGACTAAATACTTTTTTCCCCCACTGTAGCTGTAGGGTGGGTCCCTAGAGTCAATTCCACCTGTTGACCCAAGAGACCCTAGAGCAGCCATGGTTGTAATACCCAAAATTCAAATTCATATTGTATGAAATACTATGAAATATGCCACTCCATATACCTATAATACCAAGAGGAACCTATTGACTGCCATTTTAAAAAATAAGGTGTAGCTGTTGTCACTGTATCTCAACATAAAAAAGTCCAGCTGAACATGCATATGACAAAAAGACACTGTTTTGGTATAAAGTGGGTACATGGGGATCTTTTAGATGCTATGCTTTCCCAGTGCATTTGACTCGCCCACCCCAGGGCTATGGGACACCCGGTGCCGGGCCGGACTAGTCCGGAGGTAGTCAGTGGTGGCGGGGCCCGGCTCCGTGGCCCTGGTGGGTTTCAGTTTAAATATGTGGCTGATGACTTGGTGATGAATAAAGTTTGTGTTCGTGACGCCACCTGTGGTATGCGGCTATTAAGCCGCCGCTGCTGTGTAAGGCCTCCGGGGTGATGATATGGCAGCAATCATGGTACTGCTCCCCACAGGTGGAGCAATGCCCGGGGGCACACTGTTGGTGCTCGTGAGAGTCTATGGTGTAATGGAAGGCTAAGCAGATAAAATAACAGAGACCACTCCAAGGGTGCAGTTTCAAGTTCTTTACTCACACGTCCTGGTAGGAGCTCACTGGTGCCCTCAGACGACTGGAACCCACTGTCAGGGACCTCCGCCGTTTCTGGGTGATTCCTGGAGTAAAAACCGGTACCCTTCTCTCTAAGGTGTCTCTGTCTTCAGCTGTCTTCCTAAGCCTAGCTCTTTTTGGATGAACCTGCTCGGCCTCCACTACAGCCTCCAGGCTGGGAAGTCACCTGTCGGATGATTATCCCCTTTCTAGAGGTTCTGCTGTGGGCTGTGGCCCGGGGAGTTTACAACTTTCCCTGGGCTTCGGTTTTTACTGTTTGGAGATGATTTTGCACTCCTCCGGTTTCTAGGGACCGTCCCCTGTTGCAGCTTGATCCCTCCACCGATGTTCCTGTGGAGCAGGCCACCACAGCTCTACAGCTATCCGTGGCCCTGGAATCCCTTCTTCTCTCTGCTTGGTGTCACCTGGACCCTCTGAGTCCTAGGATCTTCACCAGGAAGCGTCTCTTTCTTCTTCTCAGCTCCTGACTGACTAGAGCCTTTCTTCTACTTCTCCTCCTTGCCTGCCTCCTGCAGACCTCCTCCTCCTTCCCCACTCTCTCTCTCAGACTTCTGTTGCTTTCTCTGTGTGGACACTCTGAGCTCACAGAGCTCCTTTCTCTTTCACAGCTACATGCTGTCTCCTCACTCTCTCACTCTCTGAGGTAAACTGAAACTAACTTGACCTTCCTTTCTTTGATTGCTCTCTGGTGGCTCCTCCCACCTCCCCAGTTGCTAAGCTGTACCTTATAGGAGCAGGGATGGGTCTTACGGCCCCTCCCAGCATGCAGCATGGGAGGGTTACTGCCACTGTCCCTGGTCCCAGTATGTACCTAACAATGGGTGTTGTGTAGATTTACCAGGGGACCAGCGTTCACTCCTTTCCTCACCCATAATGGGGCATCACACCGCTGGATGGGGTGCAATGTCCTGTGGCGACGGAAGCCTCAGGGGCGCCACACATTTGCCAAACCTGTTCACAAAATGAAAATGAACAGAGACTTAGCAGGGAAAATGCACATTTTATAAACCCATGTAAATTTTCTCATCAATCTAAGCATTGTCATTGCCTGTTTTTTGTCTAGTTCATATGGGCAGAAACCTTTTTCCTTTTGTTTTATTGTTTGTCCATTTGATTTGATAACTTGTTTATTACTTCCCCAATTTTGTAGTGTTGCAGAATATGTTAGTTCTATGTGAATAAAGTTAATTGTCTGCCACATAATAAATCTGAATATGATATCACATATCAATGCAGAAACCTAATTCTCCCAGCTGTGAATATATAGCATCCACTAACAGCTTGATCCTGATGGTAATAAAGTACAGTGGAACCTTGGTTAACAAGAACAATCCGTTCTGGAAGTGTGCTTGTTAACCAAGTTACTGGTTCAGCAAAGCAAGATTTTCATTAGGAAATCATTGCAATGCAGACAATTCGTTTCACAACTTGTCCTCTATTGTGTCATTCCACACATGCTCAAACACACACAAACACGTACAAACACACACAAACAAACACAAGCACGCACGCACACGCACATATTATGCTCACCTTACCTTCCGTTCCATCGCCGGTCTCATGGGATTTGCTGTTCTCCGGTACAGGCTGTGTATTGGGTTACCATAATGACGAGGGAGGAACTTCCGCTGCCAGAGCGCTGATGTCAAAGGCAGGAGACGCTTGCCTCTGATTGGCCAGCACGCTGCCTTTGAGTAGCGGTGACAGGAAGTTCCTGCTTCGTCGCAATGGTTGCCGATGCACAGCCTGGAGTGGAGCGGCGAACTACAGGACCCAGGAGGCCGGCGATGAAACTGAAGGTACACATATTATGCTCACCTTACCTTCCGTTCCATCGCCGGCCTCCTGGGTCTTGTAGTTCACTGCGAGGATTCCTCCCTCGTCGCGATGTACCTGGGAACTACAAGAACCATGAGGCCGGCGGTGGAATGGAAGGTAAGGTGAGCATAATTCTGTGTGTGCGTGCATGCCTTTGTGTTTGTGTGTGTTTGTGCGTGTTTTTGTGGACTGCAAGTGCGGGTCAGAGAGCGGTGGATGGACGGAACTGGAAATGTGTGCGGTGAGTATTTTGCTCGTACCCCAAAGCTTTCTCGTAAACCGAGTTACAAATTTACAGAAAGCTTTGCTCGTTAAGCGAAATTCTCGTTAACTGGGTTACTCGTTAAGCGAGGTTCCACTGTACAATAATATAAGCAATAGCATACTGTGTGCTCTTGGCCTTCAAACGCATCAGCAGACAATATGATAATAATTTACCATAGTTTGTAAATAAGCATGTAGTCTACTGGTATACTTACTAGTAAATTAGAGAGCTTCAACATTCCAATCAGGAGGTAGTCCCCCAGCCTGTATAAAAGCAGATGCAGGGAATGCAGCAAGCACTATCTGGTAAATCTGGATAGTGAGAGGATGTCACAGCTCATAGTCTAGCCATGAGAGATGAGCGAACCGGTCGCGGTTCGGCTCGAGCTTGGTTCGCCGAACAGAGGTCGCGTTCGAATTCGGTTCAGCAACCGCTCGAACCCCATAGGAAACAATGGGATGCTATCACAAACACATAAAAACACCTAAAAAAACCCTCAAAGGTGTCCAAAAGGTGACAAACAACTCACAAGACAACACAAACACATGGGAAAGTGACAAGAACAAATTCTCATGCGAAAACAAAACAGCGTTACGAGGAAAAAGAGGACGAGACACAGATATAGGCATGGCATGCCCTTCTAAAATCATGTAAAACACCGCAAGGTGACTCCAAGCGGAGTCTCCCTTTTTTCCAAAAAATGGGCCACACAGACACCTCCTTCAGTGGCAGCACTTGTTACACAGTTGTACACTTCACAGGTAGATTTGAATAAAGCACATTCAAAAATACGCCATCCTTAACCGTCCCCAGGATGACACCGGGGTAGGTAGCAAAGTCTTTGCTGATCCCCGATCTGTTCATCTTGGATCATTTTTAGAAACACAGCAAGCAAGGGTTACTCCAAGCAGAGTCTCCCTTTTTTCCAAAAATTGGGCCACACAAACACCCCTTCAGTGGCAGCATTTGTGCCCCAGTTGTACACTTCACAGGTAGATTTGCATCAAGCACATTCAAAAATACGCCATCCTTAACCGTCCCCAGGATGACACCGGGGTAGGTAGCAAAGTCTTTGCTGATCCCCGATCTGTTCATCTTGGATCATTTTTAGAAACACTGCAAGCAAGGGTTACTGCAAGCGGAGTCTCCCTTTTTTCCAAAAATTGGGCCACACAAACACCCCTTCAGTGGCAGCACTTGTGCCCCAGTTGTCCACTTCACAGGTAGATTTGCATCAAGCACATTCAAAATACACAAGCATTTACTCTCCCCAGGATTACACAGGGGTAGTAAATTCCTTGCGGATCAATGACTTGTTCATTTTGATGAACGTTGGTCTGTCTACATTGTCACTGGACAGACGCGTGAGCTTACCTGTCAGCACACACCCAGCAGCACTGAAGACACGTTCTGAGACAACGCTGTCAGGTGGACAAGACAAGATCTCCAAGGCGTAAGTGGAGAGCTCAGGAAATTTTTCAAGATTTGAAGCCCAAAATGAGCAAGGCTCCATTTGCAAAGTCATCACATCGATGTTCATTTGGAGATACTCCTGTATCATCCTCTCCAGCCATTGACTATGTGTCAGACTTGTTGTCCCTGGTGGCCTTGCAAAGGATGGTCTAAAAAAATTATGAAACAATTCAATAAAATTGCTGTTACCAGCACCAGATACGGTGCTACTGGTACGGTTAGACTGTTGATGATGACGAGACCGTCCCATGTTTGTCAAGTTACAACTGGGAGATTCACTCAGTGCACCACAGTTGTTTGGTGGAAAAGCTGAGCTAAGATTGAGTAACAGCTTTTGCTGATACTCCTGCATACGTGCGTCCCTTTCTATGGCTGGAATTATGTCACAAAATTTGGACTTGTATCGGGGTTCTACTAGTGTCGCAAGCCAGTAGTCATCATCACTTCTACTTTTGACAATACGAGGGTCATCTTGGAGGTAATGCAGCAAGAAGGCGCTCATGTGTCTTGCGCAGCCATGCGGACCAAGTCCACGCTGTGTTTGTGGCATAGAGGTGCTAACCGTTCTTTCTTCCTCTGACATCTCCCCCCAACCTTTTTCAACTGTAATTTGACCAAGGTCTCCCTCATCCGCTGAGTCTTCCATGTCCATGGACAGTTCGTCCTCCATTTCTTCATGTTCTCCTGCACCTTCCTCAACATTTCGCCTCCTACCATGCGCCCTTGTTGATCCCTGTCCCGCATGGTCCCATGCCTGCCACCTTGGTGATGATGAACGTCTGCACCTTGGTGATGTTGTTGTGCCTTGCACATATGAATCATCCTGTAGTTCCTCCCCTTCTTGTTGCCCCACCCCCTGACTCCGAATAGTGTTTAGCGTGTGCTCCAGCATGTAAATGACTGGAATTGTCATGTTGATAATGGCATTATCAGCGCTAAACATATTGAGCGCCATGTCGAAACTGTGCAGAAGGGTGCATAGGTCCTTGATCTGAGACCACTCCATCAGGGTGATCTGCCCCACCTCTGCATCTCATTCGCCCAGGCTATACGTCATGACGTATTGCACCAGGGCTCGGTGGTGCTGCCACAGTCGCTGTAACATGTGGAGAGCCGAATTCCAGCATGTCGGCACATCGCATTTCAGGCGATGAACCGGCAGACCGAAAGACTTCTGGAGAGATGCAAGTCGCTCAGCTGCGGCGGTTGAACGGCGGAAGTGAGCAGACAGTTTTCGTGCCCTGTTCAGAAGGCCATCTAGGCCGGGATAGTGTGTTAAAAATTGCTGGACAACAAGGTTCAACACGTGAGCCATACAAGGCACGTGTGTCACCTTGCCCAGGCGAAGGGCTGCACCCAGGTTTGCAGCATTGTCGCACACGGCCTTACCAGGCTGCAGGTTGAGTGGAGACAACCATTTACCAAACTCAGTCTCCAGAGCTGCCCACAACTCAGCTACTGTGTGACTCCTATTTCCAAGACATTTCAAGATAAAGACCGCCTGATGCTGTTGCGCTCTGCTGCCAGCATAGTAATGAGTGGTGCGTGATTCCTTCTGCGCAGTTACAATGCTGGTGGTCTAACCAGGCAGGCTTGGGGTGGAGGTGGAGGAACCAGACGAGGTTGAGGAGGCAGAAGCAGTGGAGGTACTTGGACAGACAGAGGATTGACACACAAGTCGTGGGGATGGCAAGACTTGTGCAGCAGACCCTTCACCATCTATCACCATAGTTACCCAGTGCCCAGTCAGCGACATGTAACGTCCCTGTCCATGCTTACTGGTCCAAGTATCGGTGGTGAAATGCACCCGTTCACACACAGAGTTTCTCAAGGAAGTGGTGATGTTGTGTGCGACATGCTGGTGTAGCGCAGGCCCACCTTTCTTAGAGAAGTAGTGGCGACTGGGCATCTGGTACTGGGGCACAGCGACAGACATAAGGTCTCTAAAATCCTGTGTGTCCACTAGGCGGAAAGGCAGCATTTTGGTAGCCAATAGCTTACAGAGGGATAAAGTCAACCTCTTAGCTTTGTCATGGGTCGCAGGAAGTAGCCTTTTATTTGTCCACATCTGAGGGACAGAGATCTGGCTGCTGTGTGTAGACGGTGGTGAGTAGGGTGTCCCTGGAAAAATGCATGTTTGTGATGAAAGTTCAGGCATACACATGATGTTGCCTTCATCCAACGTTGGTGCTATCGATGTCTGAGAGAGCTGTACACACGCACTTGTTTCCCCTTCCAAACCAACTGACGACCTACCAAGTAAACTGCCTGTTGCGGTTACAGTGGTGGAAGGTGTGCATGGAAAACCAGGTGTGACAGCTGTCCCCACAGTCCTAGAAGATGAAGAGCGTGCGGATGCACTGGAGGGGGCAGGCGGTGGATGGTCCGCTCCACTAGGCCGCATTGCAGCACGGTGAGCTTCTCACTGGGACATATGATATTTATTCATGTGACGATTCATGTAAGAAGTTGTCAAACTGCTGAGGTTGTTGCCTCTACTATCAGATTCCCAACAAATTTTACAGATCACATGATTTGGGCGATCCTTTGCAAGGTCAAAAAAGGACCATTCTAGGCAAGGCTTAGAGGACATGCGACCTGCTGAGCCACCCCGACTAGTGGTCAGAGGCAGAGTGGTGGCTGAGGATGCAGTTGTAGACGTGCTACCAGTACTCCGACTCTGTCTAGGAAGGCGCAAGGTAACTTTGTTGTCAGTTGCATCCTCCTCCACCGCCTCTGTTGACCTCCTCGAGTGCCTGACTGTGGGTTGACAGTAGGTGGGATCTAGAACTTCCTCATCAAGCATTGTGTTTGCACTCCCCCCACCCTCCGACCTAGCCTCTTCCTGCCCTGACCAAATATTTAAGTTGTCATCCCAATCTGGTATCTGCGTCTCATCGTCATCAGTATGCTCCTCATTGTCTCTAACAACAGGTGTTACAGTTTGTGAATAAGGGCCAACATTATGCTCAGAAAGTTGGTCATCACGGCCTGAATCTGAGTGCAAAGGTTCTGGGCATCACTGCAGACCATTTCCTGGTCTGTACTCACTGTAGCTTGGGAGCATACCTTAGATTCCAAGTCTATAGTGTGACTAAACAGCTCTGCAGACTCAGCCATCTCTGTTCCACCATACTGTGCAGGGCGGATGGAGACTTGAGAGCTGGGAGAAAGCAAGTGTGATTGGGATGACAAATCAGAGGACTGTTTTTTTTGGATGCGGTAGTTGAGGTGGAGGAGAGGACACTTGTTAGAGCACTTGAGATCCATTCAAGCATGTGCTTTTCTTGTGCATCATCTACCTTTTTTACAGTTTTTCGGGTCCGTAAAAAAGGGAAAACATCGGATTGTCCACGGAAAAGAGTAGATATCTTACTTTTGCTGGAAGATGGCCTATCTTCAGCAGATGTTAATGTAGCTTTGCCACTTTCTCCACGGACAAAAACTTTTTTCCTTTTCCAACACGCCTGTTCCCCTTTCCACCAGCATCTGTCATTTTGCCACTCATTTTGATAGCGACAAGATTGGCGACTTAAAATGTGGTAGTATAAATTGAGAGGTGGTGTAAATTGCAGAGGTGGTCTAGCTTTATTGACAGCTGAAGGAACAACACTGGCTATCCCTGACAATGCAACTATGGCCCTTAAACTGGCAGCAGTGTTTGCTATTATAATAGCTTAGTAAAAATGAGCAGGAGGCTGCAATGCAGAGGTGCTGGAAATTGCTTGGCACCAGTGGGACACTAATGGAGTCCAACAGTCACTTTTTGGATGCCACTAAGTTTACTCAGTGTTTGCTATTATAATAGCTTAATAAAAATGAGCAGGAGGGTGTAATGCAGAGGTGCTGGAAATTGCTCGGCACCAGTGGGATACTAATGGAGTCCAACAGCCACTTTTTGGATGCCACTAAGTTTACTCAGTGTTTGCTATTATAATAGCTTAGTAAAAATGAGCAGGAGGGTGTAATGCAGAGGTGCTTGAAATTGCTTGGCACCAGTGGGACACCAATGGAGTCTAACAGCCACTTTTTGGATGCCACTAAGTTTCCTCAGTGTTTGCTATTATAATAGCTTAATAAAAATGAGCAGGAGGGTGCAATGCAGAGGTGCTTGAAATTGCTTGGCACCAGTGGGACACTAATGGAGTGTAACATCCACTTTTTGGATGCCACTAAGTTTCCTCAGTGTTTGCTATTATAATAGCTTAGTAAAAATGAGCAGGAGGGTGTAATGCAGAGGTGCTTGAAATTGCTTGGCACCAGTGGGACACCAATGGAGTCTAACAGCCACTTTTTGGATGCCACTAAGTTTCCTCAGTGTTTGCTATTATAATAGCTTAATAAAAATGAGCAGGAGGGTGCAATGCAGAGGTGCTGGAAATTGCTTGGCATTAGTGGGACACTAATGGAGTCCAACAGCCACTTTTTGGATGCCACTAAGTTTCCTCAGTGTTTGCTATTATAATAGCTTAGTAAAAATGAGCAGGTGGGTGCAATGCAGAGGTGCTGGAAATTGCTTGGCACCAGTGGGACACTAATGGAGTCCAACATCCACTTTTTGGATGCCACTAAGTTTCCTCAGTGTTTGCTATTATAATAGCTTAGTAAAAATGAGCAGGAGGGTGCAATGCAGAGGTGCTGGAAATTGCTTGGCACCAGTGGGACACTAATGGAGTCCAACAGCCACTTTTTGGATGCCACTAAGTTTCCTCAGTGTTTGCTATTATAATAGCTTAGTAAAAATGAGCAGGAGGGTGCAATGCAGAGGTGCTGGAAATTGCTTGGCACCAGTGGGACACTAATGGAGTCCAACATCCACTTTTTGGATTCCACTAAGTTTCCTCAGTGTTTGCTATTATAATAGCTTAGTAAAAATGAGCAGGAGGGTGCAATGCAGAGGTGCTGGAAATTGCTTGGCACCAGTGGGACACTAATGGAGTCCAACAGCCACTTTTTGGATGCCAGTAACTGGCAACACTCTTTTAAATTAAAATGGCTTTGCAAAAATGTGCAGGAGGGGAGAATGCAGAGGTGGTAGGACTTGCTTGGCACAAGTGGCACAATGATGGAGTACAGCAGCCACTCTTTGGATGGCACTAATTGGCAGCACTCTGCAATTAAAATGGCTTTGCAAAAAGGGCAGGAGGGTACAGTGGCCGGGTTGTGGGTCAGTGTAGAGGAAAGGAAGCCTTACTTTCTATTCCTCCTAATGGTGAAATGCAGCAAGGAATTCCCTGAGCTTAGCTACACAGACGCTGTTATCTGAAGCTGTATACAGCGTTTCCACGGACCTGACTGTCACCTATGGCTCTGAGCCAGCTGTAATTAGCCCTTAAAAGGGCTAAAATAAACTTCTGTCCCTAATGAGTAGAGTGCTGTGTGTATAGCGTACATAGCAGGACCGGCGACAGGAGATGCGTGAGCGGTGACTGACACCCAGACGCAGAAGGCAGATAATGGCGTCCTGAGGGAAAATGTCCGTTTTTATAATGCAAGGACATGTGACATGGACAGCTTAGCCGTGTGTGTGTCTTCGATTGGCTGACATGCTGGCCCGCCCCACTACAAGCGTGCGTAGGGAAGGAAGAAAAAAAAAAAAAAAGGCGTTCGCCATTATCCCAGCAGCGGTGATCTAAACGCGCAGCCCCCGCACACTATACGCTGAAATTTGATAATAGTGTGAATCACAAAGTGACTCACACTATTACAGTGAAAAGCCAGCTAGTAATTAGCTAGGCTTTTTGTTGATAGAACCGTTCTCGAACGTAACTCGAGCTGCCGAACTTTTAGCAAAAAGCTCGAGTTCTAGTTCTATCTAGAACACCCCCCAAAATTACTCGAACCGCGAACTGGAGAACCACGAACCACGAACCGTGCTCAACTCTACTAGCCATAGATATAGGAATCCATAGACACAAAGACATATAACACTCAACAAACTGTACAGATAGTGTCAGTGTACGTTGTAACAGTAGAAAAGAAATTTTTTTTAGTGTGTGAAGTGAAAATGATGGGAAAGAACAAAGGTAAGGGATCCACACACCATGCACGCCCCCCAAAATGAGCTAATCTTAATCCCAGTTTTCGATCCACTAGATAAAACATTAAAAAAATATATTTTTATTTATTTTACTTACATAACACTATTAAAACCACTGTGATATCACCACTGTTTTTCATTGGAGCTCACAATCTGTTTTCCCTACTTACTATGTTTTTATAGTGGGATAGAATATCAGAGTACCTATGCAAACAAACTCCAGGCAGATTTTGTCCTTGGTGGAATTTGAAGCTAGGACCCAATGCTGCAAAGCAACAGTAGTAAACACTGAGCCACCGAGCTGCCAATAAACTGCCTATAAACTTCACACGTCTTTAGAAATGATTATTTTCCTCTAAAAAAGCATTCAAGTCTTTTTTGAAACCTTGAACAGTGCTCACTATGACCGGCACTCGAGGTTCATCATTGCATAGATTACTAAATCAAAGAATTTTCTTTTAAACTTTTACATTTTAGAGAAATAAATGAATACTACTTATACAAAGAATGCCTGTCTCTTCTGGAAACAGAACCTTTCTTTCTCATGCTCTCTTGTTGTTTGAGCCAGTGTTACATGAAAACATCTTTTGATATGGCTTTTGTCTTGGCCATTTATGTCCCTATACATGGTAAACTTGTCTCACCTTATTCATTTGTTCTCAAGACTAAATATTTTAATATTTCCTCATAACTAAGATTCTCCATGCTCCTTATCAGTGTTGTGACTCTGTTTTGTACCATTTCCATCTAAATGCTTTCTATGAACTAGTGCCAAGAGCGTAAGGGCATATTGTAGAAAAGTTCGCACTAATGCTATGTAAAACGGTAGTATTACATACCTATCCTATAAGTCCTTGATTCTTTAATGCATAACATTAACCTGAAGGCTTTAGAAGCCACTGATTGACATTGCTTGCTGTTATGTAGTCTATGATCTACAAGAACTCCTTGCTCCTTTTCTACAAGTGATTCCCCTAGTCTTACTCTTCCTAGAACAGTGATAGCCAACCTTTTGAGCTTGGTGTGTCAAAATTCGTAAAAAACCCCCCCAAAAAACGAGCATAACTCGGGTGGTGTGTCACTTCTAGAAAAATCCATAATTTTGTGATATTTGTAGCAGTCAGTACAGGGATAATGCACATAATGATGTCACAGTACCGGGATAATAATACACACAGTGATGTCACAGTACAGGGATAATACACACAGTGATGTCACAGTACAGGGATAATACACACAGTGATGTCAATAGTACAGGGACAATACACACAGTGATGTCACAGTACAGGGATAATATACACAGTGATGTCACAGTACAGGAATAATGCACACAGTGATGTCACAGTACAAAGATAATACACACAGTGATGTCACAGTACAGGGATATTACACACAGTGATGTCACAGTACAGGAATAATGCACACAGTGATGTCTACAGTACAGGAATAATACACACAGTGATGTCACAGTACAGAGGATAATACACAGTGATGTCACAGTACAGGGATAATGCACACAGTGATGTCACAGTGCAGGGATAATACACACAGTGATGTCACAGTACAGAGATAATACACACAGTGATGTCACAGTACAGGGATAATACACAGTGATGTCACAGTACAGGAATAATGCACACAGTGATGTCACAGTACAGAGGATAATACACAGTGATGTCACAGTACAGGGATAATGCACACAGTGATGTCACAGTGCAGGGATAATACACACAGTGATATCCAGTACAGGGATAATACACACAATGATGTCACAGTACAGGAGTAATATACAAAGTGATGTCACAGTATGGGGAGATATGCACAGTGATGTCACAGTATGGGGTAGTACACACAGAGATGTCACAGTATAGGGATAATACACACAGAGATGTCACAGTACAGAGGTAATACACAGTGAGGTCAGAAGTGCAGAGATAATACACACCACAGGGATGTCACAGTCAGGGGTGATACACACAGCAGTCATTATATCCTCTCTTCCTCCCTTCCCCAGCAGTCATTATCTCCTCTCCCCCTGCGAACATGCACAAAGCTGCATGTTCACAGGAGTTGACACCCTATTAACCTGCACAATTGGCACTCCCACTCATTATTGTCTAAGTCTTATCTAATTTAAACAATCAATCCCTACTCATAAAAAACAGCTATACCTAAGTTGATCATTTAATCCAAATGGTGTGCTGATTTTCAAATGATACATTTTACAAGAAACCAAATGGATCTATCTCAGTCTCCTCCCCTAACATGCCTTTTAATTCTGTCTATTCCAAGAAACGTGATTGGAGAGATTCACCCACTGTTTGTTTCATTTTTTGTATTCACGTGTCTAGCTAGTGGTGTATCTCTAATAGCTATCATATCACGAAAATGTTCTCCTACCCTTCTCCTGATTTCCTATTTCATCTTCCCTATGTAATGCATCCCGCAAAGGATGTGGCCTTGTACACTGGGGAAAATAAGTATTTGATAGACAGCCAATTTTATAATAAATAATTTGCATTTTATTGCATGAAATAAGTATTTGATACAATTGAAAAACAAAACTTAATATTTGGTACAGAAACCTATCTTTACAATTAGAGGTCAGATGCTTCCTGTAGTATTTGACCAAGTTTGCACACACTGCAGCAGGGATTTTGTCCTTCTAAAATAAAGAAAAGGCTCCAGCTCCAGGAAAATGTAAGCAAAAATTGCTTGTCTTTCTTCCATTGTAAAATATAAAACTTAAATGCAAACGTGGGGGGTAAGGGGAAACAGTGATGTGTTTCAAACACAGCTGCGTTCTTTTTCAAAGCCTTTCTGGGTCAGCAGACTTTTTGGGTCTCCAAGAGGCTGTGATGTCACAAGAGTTTTATTAACAAAAGAGGTATTATTCTGGAATTTTAATCTGGATTCCAGATTTCCTAATGGATTTCCTAATAATTTACAAAAGGAAACTATGTTGCATTATTAGCCTTTCTGTTGTTTTATATATGTATGCTGTTTTTTTTATTTTTTTTTCTCTGAGATGGACTTTTTTTAATTGATTTTAATTGCTCACCTGTGTATGTTTTCTGAAACTGTGATTTGGTGGCTGATGTTTCATATTTAAACATGTTGGGAAAGTCTTCTGACCCAGAAAGTCTTTGAAAAAGAACGCAGCTGCATAAGAAACGCGTTGTCAGTTCTCCTTACCACCCACATTTTTATTCATATTTTATATTTTGCAATGGAATAATACAAGCAATTTTTACTTACATTTTCCTGGTCACTGTGATTCAGTTTGGAGACCATACAGATCTTCTCCAGATCTTTCAGATTTTGGGTCTGTCGCTGCGCAACATTGAGTTTCAGCTCCCTTGAAAGATTTTCTGATGGGTTCAGGTCTGGAGACTGACTAGGCCACTCCTGGACCTTGAAATGCTTCTCACAGAGCCACTCCTTAGTTACCCTGGTTGTGTGTTTCAGGTCATTGTCATGCTGAAAGATCATGACTCAGCTTTAATGCTCTTACTGAGGGAAGGAGGTTGTTGTGTATATCTCAAGATACATGACCCAATCCATCCTCCCTTTAATACAGTCCAGTCATTCTGTCCACTTTACACTAAAGCACCACAAAGTATGATATTTTCACCCCCATGCTTCACGGTTGGGGCAGTGTTCTTCTTCTTCTTTCTCCAAACACGACGAGTGGAATTGTTAGCAAAAAGTTCTACTTTGGTCTTATCTGACCATATGACCTTCTGCCATGCCTCCTCTGGATCATCCAGATGGTCATTTGCAAACTTCAAATGGCCTGGACATGTGCTGGAATGAGCATGGAGACCTGCAAGATTTTAATCCATGACGGCTTACTGTGTTACTAATGGTAATCTTTGATATTCTGGTCCCAGCTCTCTTTAGGTCATTGACCAGCTTCTCCTATGTAGTTCTGGGCTGATTATTGACCGTACTCAAAATAATCCTTACGACATGAGGCGAGATCTTGCATTAAGCCCAAGACCGAGTAAGATTGACAGTCACCTTGTGCTCCTTCTATAATGTTACACTAAGCTGCTTGTCTATTGTTCTCTAGCCCATCCCAGCCTGGTGCAGGTCTACAATTTTGTCCCTGGAGTCCTTAGACAGCTCTTTGGTCTTGGCCATGGTGGAGAGGTTGGAGTGTGATTGACTGAGTGTATGGACAGATGTCTTTTATACAGGTAACAAGTTCAAACAGTTGCAATTAATATAGGTAATTGTGCCGCCCCCGTGTCAGCAGCCGGGCTGTTCGGATCCGGATCCAAGGTGGCTTGAGGGGCGTCCGGGCCCGGGGGTCGTGCGGCCACTCAAACGAAGGGGAATTATTTACAGGGGGTGTGTTAGAGTTTGTGACGCCATCCGTGGGTTGTGGTAATTTTGGGAGTACCACCGCTGCAGTTGGGAGTACCCGGGGGCAATGGAATGGGGCAGTCAGGTGTTAGGACCCACCACGGATAGAGGGGAAGCTCTGGGACTCGGTGAAGGCGTTGGGGGTGCAGTGGGGAGCACAGAGGCGACTTCCATACTCACTCAGTCCATAAAGCTGACACTGACAACTGGATAAACCAAAGTTCTGGACACCGCTGCCGCTGAGGGGAGCTAGTTCGGGTCCCGTCCCCGATAGTGTTGCCTTGTGATCCGTGACCTGCCTCCTGGCACTAAGTTACTTCTCTGTCAGTCCTGGTAGTGTGGAACTAGCTGGGTCCCGCTCCCCAGTATGGCTAACTGTGGGAGCTTGCTCTCAGGGTTCACGCTTGGGATTTTCTGGACCGTATTTGTGGAAAGTCCTATCCCCCTCATTGCGCAAGTACCCCGATTTTGGAGCGGGTGGAGAACGGATCTTGAAGGCTCCGTTCTCGTCGGGTAAATTGTCAGGTTGCCTGAAGCTACTCCCTGACCTAGGGTCCACGTACCCCGTCGTTCCCTGGTCTAGGCCTGGTGATGGTGCAAGGCCGCCGGCTGTCCTCCTCGACAGTTCCGTGCCCCTTGCCACGATCCCCTGCGACCGGGGGTCCAGCTCCTGCTAGGTCCAGACCACCGTCTGTCACCTAGTTACTTCCAAGGAGCCCAGCTCCTGACTTCAACCTCCTACTTCAACTCCCTAACTCCAACTGAACCGCTCCTGACACTCCTGACCTCCCCTTAACCAACCCCCCAAGTGGGCGACCCTATTCCACTCAGGCCGTCCACTGGTGTGTCTGGTGGGTGTGGTGCAGAGTGTACCTAGGACTTTAATTGACTGCTGTTGCCAACACCGTTAGTTGGGAACCCATAACCAAGCCCTTACCTTGTCCTGAGCTCCTTTATTAAAAGTAGTTGACTCGCCCACCCCAGGGCTATGGGACACCCGGTGCCGGGCCGGACCAGTCCGGGGGTTGTCAGTGGTGGCGGGGCCCGACTCCGTGGCCCTGGTGGGTGTCAGTTTAAATATGGCTGGTGACTTGGGAGCAATTAAAGTATTTGTTTCGTGACGCCACCTGTGGTTTGCGGCTATTAAGCCGCTGCTGCTGTGTGAGGCCTCCGGGGTGATGATATGGCAGCAATGGTGGTACTGCTCCCCACAGGTGGAGCGGTGCCCCGGGGACACCGTTGGTGCTCGTGAAAGTCTATGGTGTTGTGTGGATAACATGGTGCAGGGCCGACAGGCAATGAAAGAAACAGGCACAAACAACAGTCTCTTTACCTTCTCCTCTTTTACTTTAAGAACAGTCCAGTCCTGGGAGACCGGCACAGGTGGTGAAGGGGATCCGGTCGGCCTGGAAGTACTTGGGGTGATCTTTTTGGCCAGCTGAGTATGAGGCCTACTCCTGTTCTTTTCTTTACTATTTTAGGACCCTGCTCTCTGGATTTAGCAATGGCCCTCTTGCTGCTGGGACCGGTGGTACGTCCCTTTCCCTCTGTGGTAGGCTGCGCAGGCCCTCTCTCTCTCTAGTGCTTCTCTGCTGGAGTCCACACCGGGCCCTGGTGATGCAGCTGTACCTTCGGGCTGTTTATGGGCCACGTGCTTGCAGCTCTCCTGCCCTTCGGATTCGGCTACCAGGAAGTATTTTTAGGCCCTTGTGGCCACAAACTCCGATGTCTGAGTCTCTTCTGTGCCTCTCTGCTACTCCTGCTTCCCTGGGCCAAGCTGCTCCAGCTCTAGGCCCCAGATCCACAGGACAGCACACTCTGCGTCTGCTTGCTATCACTTCTCTCTACAGACTGAACACTACTTCCTCCCTCAGGTCAGACTTAAGGAATGCTCCCTGGAATTCCAGGTTCAGAGCTCCCCCTGCTGGCCAGAGGGAGATCTGCGTTGGATGTTAAACTTACTGGCCAATAGATCTCCCAATTACCTCCAGGCTCAGCATTAACCCTTTGGGAGGGCAATGCTGTTGTGGCGACCAGGTCCTGGGGCGCCACACTCCCCCTTAGTTAAATTCAGTACTCCCGGACTGTAGAAACAAACATAACATGTTAGAACATTTCATCCCATTATGGGAGGCGCATTACTTAAACGTTACAAACTTAAACACTACTATAAGAGTCCAGTGTGGCTCCCTGCCGGGTGTCCATTACACTGCTCCATGGGGGATCCGCCGCGATCAAACCCCCAACGTAGGCTCTGGGCGTGCGTCAGAGCATTGATGACCCCACTCTATGCACGCCGGACGGGTTTTTCTTCAGGGGTGTTGAGCACACTGGTGCTAACTATGTACAATTAGAGTGTTGGCCACCCATAGTCCAGTGGCCCAATTGTCCATTTACTTAACCACCTAAAACAAAACATTACATACAAGACATTTTCACATAACTATTTACACTCTGTTAGGTATTTTACTTTCTATGTTCTATACATTGGAGGGGGCTGTCCCCGAGTGCTACGTTGGGACCGGCGTAGCTCTGGGGTTTGTCCCTGACTACTTGGAGTGTCTGCCCCCCCCCGTGTTATTGGTAGGCCTAACCCTGACAGGGATGCATGTTGGTTGCCTACGGGGTCTCAGATTCGCCAAGGGTACGGCAGGTTCACCACTGGCAGGGGGTTGAGCCTCCTGTTCTACTGCTGGCGTGTCATCTTGTGTTGGAGCGGACGGTTCTTTAGGTCAATCTGGAACCTCTTCTGTTTCTGGCTCGACCAACTGCGGGAACGTCAAGACTGGTACCACTATGGCATTGTTTATTCGGGTCCAAGTTTTGGGGAATTTTCCAAGGATTGTTTGGATCATCTCTTCCTCTTTTTCTTGACTTTGGGGACTTTCTTGTACTTCTTCTACTTCTTTTTGGATTCTGCACCGTTCAGGGCACGCTTTCAGGCGGTCTCGAGAAACTGCTTGATAGGTCTTGCCTTCATCCTTGCTTATGAGGCATACCTTACTATTGTCAAAGTTGGAGGGAATAATGGTGTAGGGTTCATTCTCCCACTGATCATCTAATTTATGCGCCCTCCGCTTTTTCTTGAGGACCTGTTCTCCAGGTGCTAAGGGAGTTGCTGGGGCTTTTTGATTGTAGTTCTGCTCTTGTCTCGTTCTTGCTTGGGACAGGCTCCTTTCTACGCATTCCTGGACTTTGCGGTACTGCTGTTGTCGCTCTGTATCCCAATCTTCTATCTCCTGAACCGCTTCAGGTGACACAGTCCCCATCTCAAAGTCTACAGGTAACTTGCCAGGTCTTGCTCGCATCAGGTAAGCAGGGCTGCAGTTGGTCGAATTTACTGGGATATGGTTGTACAGGTCTACCAGATCTGGTAACTTCTCTGGCCATTGGTTTCTTTCTTCCAGAGGTAGAGTCTTCAGCATATCAATAACCACATGGTTCATCTTCTCGCACAATCCATTGGTTTGGGGGTGATACGGTGTTGTTCGGATTTTCTTACAGCCGTACATGTTACAGAACTCTTGGAACACTTCGGCCTCGAATGCAGGACCTTGATCAGTCAGTACCCTTTCCGGATAACCGTGAGGCCGACAAAAGTATGCCTGGAATGCTCTAGCTGCTGTTCTGGCTGTCTGGTCCTTCACAGGCACTACTACCAGGAAACGAGAGTAATGGTCCACAATGGTGAGGGCGTACACATAGCCTGACCGGCTTGGTGTTAACTTCACGTGGTCCAGGGCCACCAACTCCAGGGGCTGCTTCGTGACAATTGGCTGTAGGGGAGACCTCTGGCTGGCATCATCCTTCCGCCTCAGGTTACACGGACCACAGTCTCGGCACCACTTCTCGATCGTCTTTCTCATGTGCACCCAGTAGAACCGATCGCGGAGTAGGGTCTCCAACTTCTTCCACCCGAAGTGTCCTGCTTTATCATGGTAAGCTGCTAGGACCATTGGAGCATCCCTCTGTGGGACCACTATCTGCCAGACGAGTTCATTCATTTGCCAGTTGACATATCTCTTGCAGAGCTTGCCTTGGTAGGTGAACAGACGTCCCCTCTCCTTCCAAAACTGCTGGGCTTCTTGTGGAGCGTCTGGACCGAGATGGGTCTCAGCTTGTGCTAGCTTTTCTTTGACCAATCGCACGGCCGGGTCACCATTCTGTGTCTCTTCACAATTATGGTGGAGTAATGGGTTGACCGAGACCTCGTGCTGGCTCGAGCGCTTCACTCCTACAGCATGCTGACACTGGGAAACACCTTGGTGATGGAAAGCCGGTAACTCTATCTCTTCGAGTTCATCCAGGTCTTCTCCAGACTCGGGTAAGTGAGGCATTCTGGACAGCGCATCAGCATTGTTATTCTTCTTGCCAGCCCGGTACTTAATGGTAAAGTCAAAGTTAGACAGCCGGGCCATCCATCGCTGTTCCAACGCACCTAACTTGGCTGTTGCCAGATGTGTCAACGGATTGTTGTCCATGAAGATGGTTAACTTGGCCGATGCCAGATAGTGCTTGAAGCGTTCAGTCACTGCCCAAACAATAGCGAGGAACTCCAGCTTGAAGGAACTGTAGTTTTCTGGATTCCTTTCTGTGGGACGAAGCTTCCTACTGGCGTAAGCTATCACCTTCTCCCGGCCTCCCTGCACCTGGGACAAAACTGCTCCCAGTCCCACGTTGTTGGCGTCTGTGTACAGTACAAACGGCTGGCTGTAGTCAGGGTAGGCCAGAATTTCTTCTCCCGTGAGAGCCCCTTTCAGCCGGACAAAAGATGTTTCTATTTGGCTGTTCCATTCAAATGGAGGGCTCTGCTTCTTAGAAAAATGAATGTGTTCAGCTCACCCCTCTTCACTCTAGGATCCACCACCGATGCACGGAACGCCCTGGCCCGGGCTTAGAGACACAGTCATGGAGAGAAAAATATCCAGCATCGGAAGACGGAGAGATTAGGATAAAACTGGGAATTTTATTAAATCCATTAAAAGCAGGATGCAACACGCAAAAGGAGCATGGGGACACACAGTGAAAAACACGAGACTTATCCTACGCGTTTCAACCTTGCGGTCTTAGTTATGGATTGCTTCTTAGCCTGCTTCGGCTGGCCCACCAGGAGATCTTGAAGAGGCGCTGCTATCTTTGTGAAACCATCAATGAACCTTCGGTAGTAGCCCACCAGCCCAAGGAACTGCCGCACCTCCTTTACCGTGGTGGGTCTTGGCCAGTCCTTGATTACGGTGACTTTCTCCGGATCAGGTGCCACACCTTCTGCGCTGACCACATGACCCAGGTACTGTACCTTTGGCTTCAAGAGGTGACATTTGGACGGCTTTATCTTCAGGCCATACTCCGACAAGGACTCAAACACTTCTGCTAAGTGCCTCAGGTGATCTTCGTAGGTTTTGGAGTAGACTATGACGTCATCCAGGTACAATAGCACGGTTTCAAAGTTGTGATGGCCCAAGCAGCACTCCATCAATCTCTGAAATGTCCCTGGGGCATTGCAGAGCCCGAACGGCATACAATTGAACTCGCAGAGACCCATTGGTGTCGTGAATGCAGTCTTCTCTTTGTCCGCCTCTGCCACGGGAACCTGCCAATACCCACTGGTGAGATCCAGGGTGGAGAAATAATTAGCTGATTTTAAGGCCGTTAGTGACTCTTCTATTCTGGGTAGTGGATAAGCATCTTTATGTGTAATGCGGTTAATTTGTCTGTAATCTACGCACATTCTCATTGTACCATCTTTTTTCTTTACGAGCACTAGTGGAGCTGCCCAAGAGCTACAGCTATCTCTGATAACCCCAGCCTCCTTCATTTCCCGTAACATTTCTTTGGCACGCTGATACTGTGCTTGGGGTACAGGGCGGTATCTCTCTTTAATGGGATGATGATCACCCGTGGGGATTTGATGTTTAACCCCTTTTACCTGCCCAAAATCTAGGGGGTGTTTGCTGAAGACCCGCTCGTACTCCTGTACCACCCGGTAAACCCCATGCTTTTGGTGTGAGGGGGTGGAGTCGGTGCCCACATGTAATTTTTGGTACCAGTCTTCCAGCTGTCCCTTGGAGCCATTGTCTTCCGCCTGGTCGAACGGGATCAAGGGTTCCACTGCTTTGATGGTATTGTTACTGACAGTGTACAGTTTTGCTACAGTGGTGTACCGGGGCAATTTGGCTTCCTCCTCCCCACAATTCAGGACACGGACAGGCACTCTTCCCTTGCGGACGTCTGCCACCCTTCTGGCTATCAGGACTCCAGGCCTACTGTCTGAATACACCGGTTCTACCAAGGCCTGGTAATCCTGACCCTTGAGGCCTATTGCTGCCCGACACCATATCAACATTTCACTTCTTGGGGGTATTGCAATGGGGAGGGGGTCACTTACCCTCATACTGCCAATTTCTCCTCCGGCCAGCTCTACCTGCTGCCTTCTCATCAGGGCTCTGATCTCCCTCTGTATGGCACGCTGCTGCCCGGAGCTGGCAGTTTCAGACGCCTGTTGCAACAAAATTATCACTTCGGCAATACAATTTTCTATCACATTTGTACCAATGGTTAGCAGTGGGTCAGATTCTTTGCGATCAATATCTACAATTATCATCCCCTGACATGGCAATTCCACCCGCCCCACTTTAATGGTTACTTCTTTATACCCAATTTGAGGCAAGGGCTGACCATTACTGGCCACAATTGTTAAATCATCATCTGGGCCATGGTCAATGTCTGAATCAGCCCAATATCTTTTGTACAGTTTATAAGGGATGGTTGTTACCTGGGACCCCGTATCCAGGAGGGCATTCAAAGGGATCCCATCCAGCACAATAGGAAGGACCGGGCGTCCTCCCACATACTTGCTGCGACTGGCGGTTGAGCCGGGCTTCCTTACACCTGGGGGTCGGCTCCTGGCCCCAGGCTCGGCCCATTTAAAGGACAGTGTCTTGCAATATGGCCCGCCTGGCTGCAGCGGCGGCAGATCGGTTGTCCCGTTGAATCATACCGGTCTGTGTCTTTTCCTCGGGTAGGCGGAATCCTCCTCTGTCGCATCCATGGGACGTCATCTGGGCTGGAGGCCAACTCGATTCTTGCAGGCGATGGGGTCACTTGTAGAGACTGCACGGTCTTGGCAAGGGCAGCTACAGTCTTGGTCAGCTCCTGGACCTGCTGTCTGAGCTCTGCAGCAGGATCCTTATCCAGGGACTGCGCCTCAGCCCCTGCAGCAGCTCGTGTTGCAGGCACCGCCCCGGGGTACGTGATAGCAAGAGGCCGGAGGGGTACTGGGTCATTCGGTGTAGATTCCCTCAGTACCCGGATGGCCTGGTCCTTAAACTTTGCAAAGTCCAGAGCAGGGTTCTGCAGGACCATGATACGCAGCTGGGTCCTGTGGGCATCTGACAGGAGCCCCTCTATGAACTGCTCAGTTAGGAGTTTGTCTTCTTCACGTACACTCTCTGGGTCCACCTGTTTAATTGCTCTCAGGGCCTCCTGCAAGTTTAAGGCATAGTCCCTTATGCTGTCTGTGGCCCGTTGTTTGCACCCAAAGAATCTCATCTTTATTTCTGCTGCGGTGCGGGTGTCGAAAGTACTCTTTAACTTGGCCAGTATCTGGGTTGCTGTCCCTTTATCTGTATCAGGCCAGGACTTCACTTCACGCTGGGCCGCGCCGGGTAGCTGCCCCATTAGTATGCCCACCTTTTGGCTCTCAGTCAGCGGATACACCCGGAACAAGCTGTGCAGCCTTTCTCTGAAGTCGCTCAGGGTATGTGACTCCCCGGAGTACTGCGGCAGCCATTCTGCTCCCGGGATGTACGGCATTGTGATCGGCATTACCGGCGCTACCGCGGGGGCTGGGGCGACGGCGACTGGGATTACATCGGCCGGTGCTGCTGCGTCATGAACTACTACAGCCACCGGCTCTCCCTCGGTGTCAGACATCTTCCTCCCCCTTAGTGAACCTTAACAGGCTACGCTTTCTTTTTACAATCTCTTCCGGGTAGCGCGGGGTTAACGACCCTCTGCTCTGATGGCGCGCTCCCTTCGCTCTTTTTCGGGCACGCCCCCCTTCTTCCTGCACTCAGCGAAGCTAATGGCGGCGGCAGTCTTCAAACAGTAAACACAGTCTTTTCAAAGGCGCACAGTACCCGGTGGGCGCCGGGCACAAAATCCTGTTCGTGACGCCAAAAGTGACTCGCCCACCCCAGGGCTATGGGACACCCGGTGCCGGGCCGGACCAGTCCGGGGGTTGTCAGTGGTGGCGGGGCCCGACTCCGTGGCCCTGGTGGGTGTCAGTTTAAATATGGCTGATGACTTGGGAGCAATTAAAATATTTGTTTCGTGACGCCACCTGTGGTTTGCGGCTATTAAGCCGCCGCTGCTGTGTGAGGCGTCCGGGGTGATGATATGGCAGCAATGGTGGTACTGCTCCCCACAGGTGGAGTGGTGCCCCGGGGACACTGTTGGTGCTCGTGAAAGTCTATGGTGTTGTGTGGATAACACGGTGCAGGGCCGACAAGCAATGAAAGAAACAGGCACAAACAACAGTCTCTTTACCTTCTCCTCTTTTACTTTAAGAACAGTCCAGTCCTGGGAGACCGTCACAGATGGTGAAGGGGATCCGGTCGGTCTGGAAGTACTTGGGGTGATCTTTTTGGCCAGCTCAGTATGAGGCCTACTCCTGTTCTTTTCTTTACTATTTTAGAACCCTGCTCTCTGGATTTAGCAATGGCCCTCTTGCTGCTGGGACCGGTTGTACGTCCCTTTCCCTCTGTGGTAGGCTGCTCAGGCCCTCTCTGGTGCTTCTCTGCTGGAGTCCACACCGGGCCCTGGTGATGCAGCTGTACCTTCGGGCTGTTTATGGGCCAGGTGCTTGCAGCTCTCCTGCCCTTCGGATTCAGCTACCAGGAAGTATTTTTAGGCCCTGGTGGCCACAGACTCCGATGTCTGAGTCTCTTCTGTGCCTCTCAGCTACTCCTGCTTCCCTGGGCCAAGCTGCTCCAGCTCTAGGCCCCAGATCCACAGGACAGCACACTCTGAGTCTGCTTGCTATCACTTCTCTCTACAGACTGAACACTACTTCCTCCCTCAGGTCAGACTTAAGGAATGCTCCCTGGAATTCCAGGTTCAGAGCTCCCCCTTCTGGCCGGAGGGAGAACTGCGTTGGATGTTAAACTTACTGGCCAATAGATCTCCCAATTACCTCCAGGCTCAGCATTAACCCTTTGGGAGGGCAATGCTGTTGTGGCGACCAGGTCCTGGGGCGCCACATAGTGATAAACTGAAATTGTGTGTCACCATCTACCTTCCTCGTGGTAATTGTAATAAGCAATTGGGTTATTTCTTCCTTCATTGCTTCTCTAAAGGCCCCTTGTAAGACTCTGCTGAGGTAGCCTCTTTCTATAAGTCTCCTTCTAAGATCACCCACTTGTGGTTAAAAGTGTGAGTAGAGTTAGTAGCTGTGGGCGTCCTGTCCTGTGTTATAAGTCCACCCTCCTCTGACTTTTGGTTAAGGATGCCCTCAAATGATATTTTTTTAGTATTTACTTCATAGGTAAAGGATAGCCCTATATTGTAAGAATTCAACAATAGTTGATAAATTGTGCCCTATTTCCATTCCAAATCACATAGAGATTGTTTTTATATATATATATATATATATATATATATATATATATATATATATATATATATATATATTAGCCAATTGCCAATGTTTTCACTACCAGGAGTTTATGCATCACCAAAATGATAGTTTCTTCTCACCACTCCAGGTGCAGGTTTGCATTTGTGGTAGCACATGGGCTTCCCATTGCTGTGCCCCTGAGCTGGCGGGAGTACTTGTCATCCAAAAGAAAAACATGTTTTGTAAGGCAGAAATGAAGAGCCTTGAGTGAAAAGTCATTATGTCCTGGATATTAACAACCTCTCTTTTTGAGAAAATGGTTCACAGCCTTTTAGCCCTTTATTGAGTGGGTTAGAAGAGTATAATTCTTCCAAATCTATACTGGCGAGTATCGTGTTGGGTTCCAAAACCAAGCCCTCTATCCTTCTCAATAGGTCTGTAACAAAAAAAATGTTGAAAAGTTCACTGGGTATGAATTTTTTTTCAAGGCACTGGATGTGGTACATCACTTATAAATAACCAGCAACAAGTTGTTCAAATGGTCTTCGTGACTGGTTGAATATGAGGAAAGTGGCTATGCCATTTGTTGTTCCCATGATCTGGAGAGAACCCAAAAATCATAGTGATGACTGCTACTTTTGTTTTGTCAAACTGAAGGGCTTTTCTACAAAGAACAAACATAAGATTAATTACCCTGAACTTGAATCTGCGATTAGGCCAGTTCCACATGATGGTACCTTGCCAGTTCCTGTACCACCGTTGTCTGGATTGGATGAAAATGAAGTAGAATATGAAGACTATGGAGTTGAAGCTACTGGCAAAGACATGGAAACCTCAAGTCAAGATGAGTATGTACCTGATGGAGCAGCCGAGCAGCCAGAACACTTTACTCAGCATGAATTAATAGATCTCATCAGAGACCTTTCATTGTCAAAGATAAAGCGTAACTTCTTCCATCTAGGTTGAAACAGAAGAATCTTCTTCATGATGATGTCCAAGTGTGTTATTACTAAAACAGAAGTAACAGTAACGCAATTTTTCACAGTTGAATCAAGCATATTTTGTTGAAGATTGGCGACTGTTTATTGACTCATCCCAAAGAAGTTTGAAAGCAGTGTTGCTTCACAATGGAAATATGAAACCATCAATCTCTATTGCTCCCTCATGTCATCTAAAGAAAAGTTATGAAAATCTGTCAGTTGTTTTGGATGCTATACAATATAAGCATCATCAATGGAATATCTGTGGAGATTTGAAAATGATTGGTCTGCTAATGGGAATGCAAGGAAGTTTCACAAAATATTGTTGCTTCTTGTGTTTATGGAACAGTAGAAATACAGTAGAGCATTATGTTCATCGTGATTTGGGACAGAGAAACATCTATGCTCCAGGTAGAGACAATGGTCAGCAAAATCCTTTAGTTGCTCCAACAAAAACCTTTCCTCCTCCACTACATATAAAGTTGGGATTGATTAAAACTTTGTGAAAGCCATGACAAAGACAAATTCATAAGGGTTCCAGTACATTTCACAGATATTCTCCAGCATTTCACCAGCAAAACTGAAGGAAGGGGTATTTGTTGGTCCTGAGATCAGAAAGCTTATGAGAGATGATGTGTTTGAAGGAACTCTAAATGATAAGGAATTGAGATCTTGGAAAGGCTTCAACTGGATCCGTGAAAACGTCTTAGGAAAAAATAAATCTCCAGAATATGTTGAAGGTGTTGAGGAGCTGCTAAATGCATACCAGGGTCTTGGATGTCGCATGTCTCTGAAAATGTACTTTTTGCATTCACATTTCGATTTCTTCCCTCTAAATCTCGGGGATGTCAGCGATGAACAAGGCGAGCGGCTTCACCAGGACATTAAAGTAATGGAACACCGCTACCAGGGTTTTTGGAATGACTCAAAGATGGCAGATTACTGTTAGATGTTATATAGGGACAACCCTGAAAAATCGTATCAACGACAGTCTAATGTCAAGCACTTTTCATTTCTGCTCATATTTTGGTCTCTATTTTGCATATAAAATTATTTTAGCTCAATAAAAACTGTTTTGGAAGGTGAAGCATTTTTTTCTGGTATGTAGATTACTGTTTTCTTAAAGTCACCAGTATATTTCCTATACCTTATAATAATGATGCTGCTCCATGGAAACTCTACGTGCTACAGAAAACTGTATACATGAAATCAGAACAAAAAACTGATTCAGAAACATACAACGTCACCTGCGATGATTACAAAATATATTTTTGTAGACCTATGTTATCAGGGAAGGGTTATCCTTTCACTCTATTTTCATATATGGTAAATGTCATAAAATAGGTTTATAGACTGCTTCTATAATCTCGTGTTAGCCATATTATTTGTAGACTGCATTATTTATTGCATTGCTAATATTAGACAAAGAATTTAACAGAAATTATGAACCTTGCCAGTGGGAAATAATACCAGGCATGCTATGTCCTCCCAGTAACTTTCTGTGTATTGTGTTACCTTTAGCTTTTCAATAGTGATAATATGAACAGTTTACTGATAAGTCTCCAAACAAATCACCCCAGTAATGATGTGAATGTCTGCAGACATGCTAAATATGTTATTTGCTACCAGCCCACACTTGGCATCCTCTTATCACTCCTGGGAAGACGAAAGTGAGGAAGCAATGCCAATAACATATTTACTTTAATTAGCCATCACATTTCTCCTGAATCTGAAGGTCTATTAAGGTGCATTTACAACTACTGTGGGTAAATGTGGGTCTCCCCGCATGACAGTATTCATTATTTCTGCTTTCCCTGTCTTTGTGTATTTTTAGATATGCTGATTGCTGAACCAATATTTATAGTATATTCTGAGAAGCGATACATTACAGTATACCAGTCTGCTAAAATTACTACTATCTAAATACAGTGCAACAGGGCATTGCGATACAGCAAAACTATTTGAAGTATCGTTACATGCTGTCGACTGGTTATACTATGTACAGTGTCTTCATTGTTTTATTCTTTTTTGTTCACAGGTTGTTTCCTGTATATTAAAAAAAAATGAATATATTGTATTAATATACAGTGAAGGAAATAATTTTTTGATCCCTTGCTGATTTTGTAACTTTGCCCACTGACAAATACATGAACGGTCTATAATTTTATGCAATGAAATCCATAAAATCACATTGTGTAAATTATAACAGAGAATAGTGAAGTAGGGCTTGCAAGGCTGCGCCAGTGACCACTCTGAACATAGAGAGTTAATGTTCCTTTATTTCATCTTTAGGTCGACGCGTTTCTGGAGTCTCTGCTCCCTTCCTCAGGACACACAGGAAAAAAGTACATCAAATCTGCCAGGCAGATTTGATGTACTTTTTTCCTGGCAGATTTGATGTACTTTTTTCCTGTGGCAGATTTGATGTACTTTTTTCCTGTGGCAGATTTGATGTACTTTTTTCCTGTGTGTCCTGAGGAAGGGAGCAGAGACTCCAGAAACGCGTCGACCTAAAGATGAAATAAAGGAACATTAACTCTCTATGTTCAGAGTGGTCACTGGCGCAGCCTTGCAAGCCCTACTTCACTATTCTCTGTTATCAGCCATTTTGGGTGCTGCTGCCGTTGGCCGTGACTATTTGCCTGCATAGTAGTTGTGACTCTCACAACTCACGGGGTGAGTGACTTTCTGTACTTTACCCCTTATACTACTCGGATAAGACCCTATTTGCGCTTCTTTTTCCACAGTCCTTCGTATTGTGTAAATTATATAAATGTATTTGCATTTTGCAGCGAGAAATAAATATTTGATCCCTCTGGCAAACAAGACAAAAGGGTGCTTTACACGCTGCAACATCGCTAACGATATATCGTCGGGGTCACATCGTTAGTGACGCACATCTGGCGTCGTTAGCAACATCGCAGCGTGTGACACCTAGGAGCGACGATCAACGATCGCAAAAACGTCAAAAATCGTTGATCGTTGACATGTTACTCCTTTTCATAATATCGTTGGTGGTGCATGCCGCTGGTTGTTCATCGTTCGTGCGGCATCACACATCTCTATGTGTGACACCGCAGGAACGACGAACATCTCCTTATCTGCATCCACCGGCAATGAGGAAGGAAGGAGGTGGGCGGGATATTCCGGCCGCTCATCTCCGCCCCTCCACTTCTATTGGACAGCTGCCATGTGACGTCGCTGTGACGCTGCACGAACCGCCCCTTTACAAAGGAGGCGGGTCGCCGGCCAGAGCGACGTCTCATGGAAGGTAAGTCCGTGTGACGGGTGTAAGCGATGTTGTGCGCCACAGGCAGCGATTTGCCCATGACGCACAACCGACGGGGGCGGGTATGCTTGCTAGCGATAGCGATATTGCAGCGTGTAAAGTGCCCTTTAATGTTTGGTGGCCAAACTCTTGTTGGCAAGCACAGCAGTCAGATATTTTTTGCAGTTGATGATGAGGTTTGCGCACATGTCAGGAGGAATTTTGGTCCACTCCTCTTTGCAGATCATCTCTAAAACATTAAGATTTTGAGGCTGTTTTTTAGCAACTCAGAGCTTCATCTCCCTCCATAAGTTTTCTATGGGATTTAGGTTTTGAGACTGGTTAGGCCACTCCATGACTTTAATGTGCTTCTTTTTCTTTTTGAGCCACTCCTTTGTCGTCTTGGCTGTATGTTTTGGGTTATTGACGTGCTGGAAGACCCAGCCACGACCCTTTTTTAATGTCCTGGTGGAGGTAAGAAGGTTGTCACTCAGGATTTTACGGTACATGGCTTCATCCATTGTCCCATTGATGCGGTGAAGTAGTCCTGTGCCCTTAGCAGAGAAACATCCCTAAAACATAATGTTTTCACCTCCATGCTTAACAGTGGGGATGTTGTTCTTTGGGTCATAGGCAGCATTTCTCTTTCTCCAAACACAGCGAGTTGAGTTAATGCCAAAGAGCTAACAATTAACAATATGAGAGGAATCCAAAAAGTTGGTTAACAGAAAAAAAAAATCCCAAAACTTACAAATTTATTAAATATGTTTTAAAAGCACAATAAGTGAAGATATTAATGAATAACTCCATTAAAAAAGGTAACAGACAGGAAATTAGTTGAAATAAGGGAGTGAGAGTAACCGCATACAATATACAAACACTACAGGGCCCTACGAATGTCCCTAAGGGATGGTCCTACCTTGCTGCGCGATTAGCGCCCCCACTCATTGATGACCCTACCTGGTATCTGTGAAATGTACAAATAAAATGTCTATTCAACAGCACCACATTAGTTGTCAGAACTGTAGAAAACAGAAATAGAGCGCACATCCAAAATTCATACATTGATCTAATGCCACTAGGCAAAAAGTTACAAAACTGAACATGACGGTCTTAGTTTAACATTCTGATCAGACTGTATGAAACCCACTACCATGTCATGGTGATCCACTCAGTCGGTCCTAGCCCATAAGGTGCAGCACCGTGCATCAGCAACTGTCACTGTGACCATGCACCAGCTGGGTGTGACAACATGCGACACACAAGCACAGCACCACAGCAACAATGGCCACTACATCATACCTACACGAAGTGAATAGATCTAAAAAACTCACCTTACACATGTTCTCAAAGCAAAAAATAGGTGGAACTCTTTTACGGTTTCCTACTAATTTAAAAATACCTGGGTCAAATGGAAGGAGTGCTCGTCTAAGTAAAACAAAAACAAATAGGGACCAGAATTTTAAACTACGAACCTCATGTTCAGTTTTGTAAATTTTTGCCTGGCAGCATTAGATCAATGCATAATTTTTGGATGTGTGGTCCATTTTTGTTTTCTACAGTTCTAGTACATTGCATTACTGTCCCCCTCTATTTATGTTTTACTTGGACCAGCACTCCTCCTGTTTGACCCAGGCGTTTTTTAAATTAGCAGGAGATTGCAAGAGGGATTCCTCCTATTTTGCTCTCAATTCAGTCTGAGAACATGAGGATGATGAAGTTTTTTTTAGATCAATTCACTTGGTGTAGGTGCTGTGTGGCAGCCATTGTTGATGTGATTCTTATGGATTGGTGTGGCCTGGAGTCATGGGTACTCGGCCTTGCAGCATCGGTACTGTGTGGCACCAGGTCACCCACACTGCGGGTGCACTGCCGCTCTGACAATGATTGGTGCACGGCGTTGCACCTTTTAGGCCAGGGAATTACTGAGAGGATCACCATTACAGACAGATCAGGATGTAAAACTAATAACCTCATGTTCTGTTTTGTAAATTTTTTCCTAGCAGCATTAGATTAATGTTTTATTTTTGGATGTGCAGTGCATTTTTGTTTTCTAAAGTTCTGGTACACAAACAATAGTTGTGTTGTTTTTTATGTATTTTGTCATTATTTGTATTAGTTAATTAACCATATCCCCTATTAACATAATGAAGGTAGTCCTGTTGGGTACACAATTACCAGATGTTGGTCTGTTGGTGCTTAGTGCCTCACTGAATGCCATCATGTTGTATACCTCATGGTGTCAGAAACCTCAGAAAATTTCTCTAGCGGTATTGTACAGAAAAACACTGAGTAGAAACCCCCCCATAAAATAATAAACTTTATTAATGAACGAATACAAAGTGCAAATTAAAACCAGGTTGCTTGATGCATATATTAGGTCACAGGAAGGGCCCCGGGCAAATTCCCTATTGTCTCCCTTCCTGGCCGCGGAGGCTGGCACCCCAATTAAAATAACGTAGTGGCGCCCCTGCTCAACGAGGACTGGCCCTTCTGACCCTACACTGAATGCTTCTCAGTGCTGCTACTCTATATGAAGGCCTTAAAAATACAAAGTGAAAATATCACAAACACACAGATGGATTCCCAGAGACAACTTTCCTGGATAATATTCACAGGATGATATTTTTAAGATGATTTTTTATATATCAATCTTCCAAAATACGGTTAGATCCAGAGTAAGCACTGTATTGACATAATAGTCACTTTATAGGGTCAGAACAGCATAGTCCTCATTAGTATGCAAGCAAGCATATTCAGATATATCTAGTGAATTATAAAAAGGGCCAAATGGCCAGTACTTAGGCACACTCAGCAGCTCCCTGCCCGACACGTTTCTCCCCCAAGAACAAAATTGATCGGAGGTTCATCAGGGGCTGTCCATAGTTAGACCACATAAGTGACAAAATAAGAGTCATAACCAACTGCATTGTCGGCGTGCGCTCTGATTTGTGCCAAACAGCATGATCCCTGATCGGTAAAATTACCTCATTGGAGGACCGATTTCCTTTTGGATGACATAACTCTAATTTTGTCACTTATGTGGTCTAACTATGTACAGCCCCTGATGAACCTCCGATCAATTTTTGTTCTTGGGGGAGAAACGCGTCGGGCAGTGAGCTGCTGAGTGTGCCTAAGTACTGGCCATTTGGCCCTTTTTACTATTCACTAGATATATCTGAATATGCTTGCTTGCATACTAATGAGGACTATGCTGTTCTGACCCTATAAAGTGACTATTATGTCAATACAGTGCTTACTCTGGATCTAACCGTATTTTGGAAGATTAATATATAAAAAATCATCTTATAAATATCATCCTGTGAATATTATTAACGCCACTACGTTATTTTAATTAGGGTGCCAACCTCCGTGGCCAGGAAGGGAGACAATAGGGAATTTGCCCGGGGCCCTTCCTGTGACAAAAAACCATAAAGAAAAATTCCTATATTAAAATTACCAAAATTTTATTAGTCATTTACTAAAAAACTGTCAGTGCAGTCAGAAACAGAATAGCCACTTAAAAGTGGTTGGGCGGGTGAAAAGGACAAAGTGCGCCAGATGTCGATATTCAGGATTTTCAATATATAGGAGGGAAGGGGCCTATCCTAGCCCTATGAATGTCCCCTACCTACCAGCGGAGTGTAAACACCCTAACACTTGGTGCCCCCGCTCCTCGGCGGCTGTCCCTTACTATCCCTCCAACCACAAAACCACCATCACCATATAGTGTATGTGCAGAAAAGTGCAGTCAAAAAAACCTTAATAGTCTAAGTAACCACTCTATAGAGTCAATACAGATCAAATACAGTGGTTCCCCAGTCAGGGTAACCACTCTATAGAGTCATTATATAATATTAAATTACATTAGTCCCTTCCAGGATAAATAGGCAATACTTCTATCCTAAAGGACATGTCAATACAAATACAATTTCAAGAAGTGCCTAGGCACCTGCACACCCATCTCAGGTCATCATATTAGTCATCTCAATTTGATAAAAGTACTTATCATATCGTTTGTCATCTCATCGCATCTCAACGCGTTTCTCCCTCAGGATGTCTGGGGGTTCATCAGGAGATGTTCAGTCTCTACAGCCGATATCACAATGGAGATACGGTTGTTGTGCCTGGTAGCGCCACTGAGGACCACATGAATCTGGGTTCTATCTCATTAGTGGTAACAGAAATAATGCCTCGTCAGGCCATACACCACCTCCACTCTTATCAGCTCGGTCAATGCCGTGTAACCCCGCCCCCATGAGGCTTACCGTTCTTATTTCTTTAAACCGCCGCACCATTTTACCGGGTGTCACTTCCGGTATGAAAACCCTGTGACGTATGACAGGAAATCAATATTCCCCACCAGGCCTTGCTCACACTAACAGGCCTCCGACGTCACACCGGAAGTTACGAAGAGTGGAACGCACACTGCGTTCCACTTGTAAAGAACGCCCTCACAGGAAATCAATATTCCCCACCAGGCCTTGCTCACACTTCCAGACCTCCGACATCACACCGGAGGTTACGAAGTGTGGAACGCACACTGCGTTCCACTTGTAAAGAATGCCCTCACAGCAGCCAGAGGGTCACATGTAGTGGGAGGGTGATTGGTTCGTCACGGGACTGAAGAGTCTAATGGGGCTATTCATAGCAATAAGGAAATAGATACAGTGCGATATTATTAACTCGCCACAACGTTAACCATTGCTCGTCCTATAGGGACAATAAGCACTTAGGCATCTCTGCCAGCTCCACTAAATAACTCATCACATGACAATAGAAGAAGAAAAGGAGGTTCCCAAAAATACACCAGGAATAGTTCCAGAAAAGAATCATATAAAACTGGTGAAGTTTAATTGTTCATTAATCCCATCCGGGCACATACTGCGCAACAGGTAAATCCACCTGGTTTCCCTCTGGTTCCCTCTGGAGAATTAGCCTATTCCAGTCGCCCAGTCTCTCATGTTTCTGGACGGTCTCAATCGCTTTGAATAGGACACTTTTTGTATCTCCGTTGTGGTATTGGACTATATGCCGGGCTAAAGCAGTATCTCTTTTGTGGAGGATGTCCCCTATGTGCTCCCCTATCCTTACTCTTAGCTCTCTTTTAGTTTTGCCCACATAGTTTTTGGGACATTGACAAGTACACATGTAGACCACTCCCGTGGTCTTACAGTTCGCAAAGTCCCTATTGGAGAAAACTCTCCCTGTCACTGCACTTGTGAAAGTTTTTGAGGGGTCAATAAATCTGCAGAAACTACAGGATCCACACCTAAAGGTCCCAATAGGTCTCCTGTCTAACCATGTCCCTGCCGTTTTTGGTTGCTCAAAATGACTATGGACCAAATGGTCCCTTATTGACCTCCCCCTCCTAAAAGTGACTGAGGGTTTTGTGGTTAGAGTGTCTACCAGGTCTGGGTCTGCCCGTAAAATGTCCCAATGTCGCCTGAATATGTCCATAATCCTATCCGTTTGATCGTCATATGTCCCAATCAGTCTCGTCATCCCATCATTCTGTGTTTTCTGACGGGGCACAATTAGCTCTGTCCTGTTTTTTCCTTTTGCGAACCTATATGCCTCATCAATCACTCCCATTGGGTAGCCTCTATCTCTGAACCTACGCCTAAGGTTATTAGATTGTGCCTGATTGTGTATTTTTAAGGCCTTCATATAGAGTAGCAGCACTGAGAAGCATTCAGTGTAGGGTCAGAAGGGCCAGTCCTTGTTGAGCGGGGGCGCCACTACGTTATTTTAATTAGGGTGCCAACCTCCGCGTCCAGGAAGGGAGACAATAGGGAATTTGCCCAGGGCCCTTCCTGTGACCTAATATATGCATCAAGCAACCTGGTTTTAATTTGCACTTTGTATTGGTTTATTAATAAAGTTTATTATTTTATGGGGGTTTTATACCTTATGGTGCCAACATTTCTTTGAAAGCAGAAGTAATCTGATTACATTACACATTTGTTTAAATTTTTCATATTGCAACTCGTGTAAACCAATTCTAATAATATTAACACAAACAACAATATGTTCATTAAAAAAGTTTATTAAAAAAAAGTCATAAATATTTAGCAATAAACTTTACACAATGTAACCCCCTGTAGAGGTAGTGACAAGAATTATTTGTTATGCCATCCTCTCCAGTACATTGACAATTAGTAAGAACTGTAGCACCAAACTGTAATCCAGTTTTTTCAGCATTACTATATGTACGTTTTGATTTGATCATAAATACGGATATTTAGTGTAAAAGAGCCTATTGTTATTGTTATTATTATTAAGCTGTGATATAATGAATGCATGTAGTACCTTTACAGTGACATGTTACATATTGTTATTTGGAAGGACTTGATGAGGTTTCTTTTTAATTACGGAAAAGCAGAAAACGAAGCACCTTAAAAATATGTTAAAATGGAGGACTAGACATTGCCAGTGTAGTCAATGCAAAAACGCTAGCACCAATAGAAAACATTGACTAAACCATCTGGCCTGTCCAGTTTTACAGTGGAAGGATGTGTATAAGTGCTGAATGGAATCAGTTTTACAATGTAGTTGGGTTTTACAGCAGGTGATGGACTCAGCAGAGCTGACATGTCTTTACGAGCACTCGAATCCAGCTGTCGGAAGTCCTCCGTAATGACAACTTGGAAGAGAACACTGACTGATAGAACACAAATGTTCTCTTAACCTATAACCTCCATACAACACAGTGAGGTAAGATTAGCCATCAAATTTGTTCTGCACCGATTTCACGCAGCTCTCAATGCTAAAATTACCAGTTTCCATGTGCTATCCAGCATGAAATGAACAGTTACCCAGTGACTTGTAGACATTGGGAACTTTTGTACAGTGTGGTATCCTGTACAAATTCTAAATATTCGGTTTTCCGCTCACCCCAATACTCTTTAAATATAAATATTGTATTAGAAATCTGTGAACCTAGACTCGATACTGACAGCACTTGTAGACAGCACCTTGGAGAAGCTCCAGATATTTGTTCTGTCCAGTATTCCTTACAATCTTTGTATCTTATAGTTTTGATTTAGAGCAAGAACTGCAGCATTGTGTGCCGTAGTATTTGTGACCACATACTCCATGTTGGGGAACCAAATGACACCAGTTGTAATAATCCTTGCAGAACACATCTGTAAATAAAACAGAATAATTTAAGTTTTTAAAAGATATATGATGTTAAGCATAAAATATTTAATAAAAAAAATGTACAGAGAAAACCGGTGTCTAAGGATTGTTTTATTGTTGAAGCATGTTCTATAACAACTTTTTATTATGAAGCTGTTTGTCCTATCCCCTGCTCAGGTTGCGTTCTTATCAGCTAAAGTAGGGGAGATGACTCACTACAATTATCACATGGCTGCCGATTATAAAAACATACGGGTGGTTATGGCGAGATTTAAATCTGCCAAACTCTGTGGATTTCACTGGAAAACTCAATTTGCTGCAAATTTATTTTCCATGAATTGAATGTCCCTTAGTAAGCTCTGGGGTCTAGAGAGACCCCAGTGCATAACAAATGTGAGATGAAGCAAAAATAAAACTACTAATATCTCATGGCTCACATTCATGTCACACAGAGGTTTTTACAAACAACTGTCTTTGCGGTGTAGGGATCTGTTCAGATTACTGATTCTGGCACTCCACCTGATAACTTCTCAGAGGTCTATCAGTGCAGGTAGACTCAGGCATCGACCAACAGATTGCTAGTTTATAGGCAGGCCAGAAAGAGTTAATCTCTGCTGTTCTGCTTTTGAGTCATCTTTGATCCCATTTTGTGGGAGAGCCAATCACATCTGCTATCTTCCTATATATGCTGACTGAACATTTCAATTAGTGCCAGCTATAATTTATTTTAGCTAGTCTGGTAATGTGTTGTGATCTAGACTAACTGGTTGTTGTAGTACATGTTGCTGGGTGCAATTGTGAAGTTAACCCTTTGTTGCCTTTTTGTTGCTACCTTCCTGCTCTTGCTTTTCCCCTGAGTCTCTCATTGTTGGTTCTTGTGTGTTTGCAGTGTGTCAGGATTTTGGTTTTCCCTTGTCTGTTTTTATCTTTGTTTCCATCTCTCTTGCCCCATCCTTTCCTGGTGGCAAAAGAATTAGATCAGTTTTGGTCAGGAGCTGAGCTAGGCCTAAAATGCAGGCATCTCCACCATTAGTGGTAACCCTGAGGTTAGGGATAGCCTAGGGACCCCTAGCATGAGGGATTGCATAGGAGCCCCTTTCATCACTTTCCTACAGTCACAGTTCACTGGTCACTGTACGATGTAGAATCCTAAGGCCATCTTCTTATTACCCCCACATGTATCATGTTAGGTTGTGACTTTCAGCCACAAGTAGCATGACGCTGCACAGGGACTTCCCAGGCCTAGTTGAAGCAAGAAGTCCTAGCCCAGTCTGATAATACATTGCGCACCAGTAAGAAAATGAGTCAAGGATTGTAAAAGTGAAAGTGAGTAGAGGAAGTGGCCAGAGAGTTGGGCAGTGAGGTTTATTTTTTAACCCCTTAAGGACGAAGCCAGTTTTGTACTGAATGCCCAGGCCATTTTTTGCAATTCTGACCAGTGTTCCTTTATGAGGTTATAACTCTGGAATGCTTCAACGGATCCCAATGATTCTGACATTGTTTTTTCGTGACATATTGTACTTCATGATAGTTATAAATTTAGAACGATATTTGTTGCTTTTATTTGTGAAAAAATCGTAAATTTGATGAAAATTTGATGAAAATTTTGCAATTTTCAAACTTTTAATTTTTATGCTTTTTTATGCCCTTAACCCAGAGAGTTATGTCACACAAAATAGTTAATAAATAACATTTCCCACTTGTCTACTTTACATTAGCGCAATTTCTGAAACAACATTTTTTGGGGTTAGGAAGTTAGAAGGGGTCAAAGTTCATCAGCAATTTCCCATTTTTTTCAACAAAATTCACAAAACCATTTTTTTAGGGACCACATCACATTTGAAGGGACTTTGAGAGGCCTAGGTGAAAGAAAATACCCAAAAGTGACACCATTCTCAAAACAGCACCCCTCAAAGTACTCAAAACCACATCCAAGAAGTTTATTAACCCTTCAGGTGCTTCACAGGAACTAAAGCAAAGTGGAATGAAAAAAAGCAAAAAATAAAATTTTACCTAAAATGTTGCTCTACCCCAAATTTATTCACTTTTAGAAGAAATAACACAACAAAATGAACCCCACACTTGTTACCCACTTTCTTATGAACGCGCCAATACCCGACATGTGGTCAGAAACCTTTGTTTGGACAAATGGGAGGGCTCGGAACAGAAGGAGCAATATTTGAATTTTGGAAAGCAAATTTGGCTGAAATAGATTGCGGGCACCATGTTGCATTTACATGTCCGCTAAGGTACCTAAACAGCAGAAACCCCCCACAAGTGACACCATTTTGGAAACTAGACCTCTCAAGGCTTCTATCCAGGGGTATAGTGAGCATTTTGGACCCACAGGTACTTCACAGATTTTGATAACGTTACATTGTCACATTGAAAATTCATTTTTTTCCTCAAAAATGTTGTAATTCCAAAAATTTTACCCCAATGTTTGTTACCCACTTTTTTATGAGCGCGGTGATACCTCACTGGTGGTCTGAAACCTTTGTTTGGAGAAATGGGTGGGCTTGGAACGGAAGGAGCAATATTTGAATTTTGGAAAGGAAATTTGGCTGAAAAAGATTGCGGGCACCATGTCGCATTTGGAGGACCCCTAAGGTACGTAAACAGCAAAAAGACCCCACAAGTGACCCCATATTGGAAACTAGGCCCCTCAAGGAATTTATCTAGGTGTTTGGTGAGTACCCTGAACCCCCAGGTGCTTTACAGAAGTTTATAATGTTGAGCTATGAAAATAAAAAAATAAAATTTTACCACAAAATTGTTACATCAACCAGGTAGCTTTTTTTCCCAGAAGGGTAACAGGAAAAAAATCACTACGAAATTTATTGCGCAATTTCTCCTGAGTTTGGTGATATCTTGTACATGGTGGAAATCAACTGTTTGGGCACACTGCAGGGCTCGGAAGAGAAGGAGTGCCATTTGACTGCAAAATTGGCTGGAATCAATAGCGGACGCCATGTTGCATTAGGAGAGCCCCTGAGGTGCCTAAACAGTGGAGGTCCCCCACAAGTGACCCCATTCTGGAAAATAGACCCCACAAGGAATTTATCTAGTTGTTTGAGTACCCTGAATCCCCAGGTGCTTCACAGAAGTTTATAATGTTGAGCTGTGAAAATAAAAAAAATATATTTTTACCACAAAATTGTTACTTCAACCAGATAGCTTTTTTTTTAACAAGAGTACACGAAAAAAAAATCAGCATAAAATTTATTGTGCAATTTCTCCTGAGTATGCTGATACCTTATGTGTGGTGGAAATCAACTGTTTGGGTGCACAGCAGGGCTCGGAAGGGAAAAAGTGCCATTTGACTGAACAATTGGCTGGAATAATTAACGGACGCTAGTCGCATTTGGAAAGCCCCTAAGGTGCCTAAACAGTGGAGGTACCCCACAAGTGACCCCATTCTGGAAACAAGACACCTCAAGGCTTTTATCTAGGTGTATATTGAGCATTTTGAATCCATGAATACTTCACAGAACTTGATAAGCTTAGGTTGCCATATTGAAATTTTCATTTTTTTCACAAAAATGTTGATTTAGCATCACATTTCTCACTTTTTCAAGAGGCAACAACAAAACATGTACCCCGCATGTTGTTATCTAATTTCTTGTGAGCGCAGGGATACCCCACATGTGGCCAAAAACCTTTGTTTGGATAAATGGGAGGGCTTGGAATGGAAGGAGCACCATTTGAATTTTGGAAAAGTTGAAGTAAATTGCGCGCACCATGTCACATTAGCAGGGCCCCTTGGGTACCTATACATCTGAAACCCACCACAAGTGACCTCATTTTGGAAACTGGACCCCACAAGGATTTTATTCAGGAGTATAGTAAGCATTTTGAATAGACAGGTACTTCACAAAAATGTTGCTGTAGCAACAAATTTCTCACTGTTAGGCGGGCTTTGCACACTACGACATCGCAGGTGCGATGTCGGTGGGGTCAAATTGAAAATGACGCACTTCCGGCATCGCATGCGACATCGTAGTGTGAAAAGGCTCGATGATACGATTAACGAGCGCAAAAGCGTCGTAATCGTATCATCGGTGCAGCGTCGGAGTAATCCATAATTACACTGACGCGACAGTCCGATGTTGTTCCTCGCTCCTGTGGCAGCACAGATCGCTGTGTGTGAAGCCGCAGGAGCGAGGAACATCTCCTACCGGCGTCACTGCGGCTTCCGTAGGATATGCGGAAGGAAGGAGGTGGGCGGGATGTTTACATCCTGCTCATCTCCGCCCCTCTGCTCCTATTGGCCGCCTGCCGTGTGACGTCGCAGTGACGCCGCACGACCCGCCCCCTTAACAAGGAGGTGGGTCGCCGGCCAGAGCGATGGTCGCAGGACAGGTGAGTCCATGTGAAGCTGCCGTAGCGATAGTGTTCGCTACGGCAGCTATCACAAGGATATCGCTGCTGCGACGGGGGCGGCGACTATCGCGCTCGGCATCGCAGCATCGGCCTGCGATGTCGCAGCATGCAAAGTACCCCTGAGGCTATGTGGCCATGATCCAGCAACACGGCGTCTAGTACACAGTGTCAGCCTTCCTGCAGAGATGTGAGTGTTGTCCATGGGAGAACGCAGCTGCCCATGCCCAGGATTTGGGTTCAGGCTGCTGTGGACTTTAGCTCTATTCTACCTGCAGAGAACACTCTTGTATCTGCAGCATAAATTGACATGCTGAGGCTCGGGAAGCTGCGCCACAGGTCAGTGTATGCTGCGGAGAAAAGAAGCACAGTGGGGATGAGATTTCTAAAAATCCTTCCACTGTGCTTCTACTGCACAATGCAGCGCTATGGATGCAGGGAAAACACTCTGCGCCCAAAACGCTGCAAACCCTGATAGTGGGCACATAGCCTAAAATGCTACAGTGGATGAATGGATAGATGTCAAACATATATAACGTCCCACCCCCTGCATATTCTAAGATGGCGCCCTTTAGTGCCTTTCATGTGGCACTAAAGGGTGCCTAGCCTTGTATTTAGCCCAAAAAAAATAATTAAAATAAATGACGTGGGGTCCCCCCTATTTTTGATAGCCAGCTAGGTTAAAGCAGACAGCTGTAGCCTGCAAACCACAGCTGACAGCTTCATCTTGTCTGGTGATTAATTTGGAGTGCTCCCCAAGCTGTTTTTTTTTTTAATTATTTATAAATAAATAATTAAAAAAACAAAACAAACGTGGGGTCCCCCCAAATTAGATTACCAGCCAAGGTGAAGCTGACAGCTGGGGTCTGGTATTCTCAGGGTGGGAAGAGCCACGGTTATTGGACTCTTCCCAGCCTAAAAATAGCAGGCCGCAGCCGCCCCAGAAGTGGCGCATCCATTAGATGCGCCAATCCTGGCGCTTTGCCCCAACTCATCCCGTTGCCCTAGTGTGGTGGCAAACGGGGTAGTAAATGGGGTTAATGCCAGATGTGTAATGTCACCTGGCATCAAGCCCAGCAATTAGTGATGTCACGGCATCTATCAGATACCAGACATAACTAATTGAAAGTAATAAAAAAAAAAAATTGACAACAAAAAAAAAAATTTAAAAAAACACTCCCCAAAACATTCCTTCTTTCACCAATATATTGAAAAGAAAAAAAAAATCCGGTCTGCTGTAATCCATTTGGATGTCCCACGTCGATTCTGGACCTTCTAGAATATGAGGGGCACGTTCAGGGAACGTATTTCCCATTTTCTAGGAGTGCAGACCCTCCATTTGAGGAGAGTGGGTGCAAAAAATCTGCACCCACTCTCCCCGGGTCAGAGCTGCAGTGAGCGAGCAGCAGCTAGCGCAGCTCTCTGAACACAGGAAGTTGAGCTCAGCTGCTGTGCACATGTGGCCGCACTGACCGGCGTCTGCTGTGAAGGAGGAGTGATCGTGGGGGATGAAGGCTGGAAAAGGTACGGGGGACACCGAGGAACACCGGTGAGGGGATAGGGGGTGAGCTGGCAGGACCTGGGGAGCAGGTTTCTGTCGCATGTGTTATGGCACATACGACAGAAACCATAGGAAAAGGGTGAATGCGGCCGGCGCGCTGCTGTGCTCGCCGGTGCCCGCGGCCATCTTGCATTTTCGGGAGGGGGTTGGGGGGGGCACTTTGGGGACACCGGGGGACGGGAGGGAACCGGGGAAGAGATTTATCTCCCATCTGACATGTTTGATCATGCCAAATGGGAGATAAATCATTTTTTACCGGCGATGTCATTTACTATAACTTGATGATCGGTATACGGTGTATACCGGTCATCACGTCACTGGGGACCGGAAAAAATGGCCCGAATCATGATCTCCAGGGTCTCAGCTAGCCCCAGTAGCTGAAACCCCGGAGATTTTCTGACGCTGGGGGGCGCTATACACTTATTTCTGCCCGCCGTTTTAAAACGGCAGAAAAGAATAAGTACCCTTTTTTGGTGTCGTTTTAAAACGTAACGCGGTCTTAATGGGGTTAAAAAACATTTGCAGTCCGTCTACGGTCCAGCAAAATGGTAGCCAGCCAGACATCTTGCTGAATTTGTGAGGAGCAAATTACAAAAAAAACCTGCATTCTGGAGAGTACAGATTCTTGTAAAATTCAATTAGACTTAATTTCTACTTGAAAAATATTTGCTCAACTACTGCTGATTAATTTGGAACACCATGGAAAACCACATATTACCAATGTAGATGCTGCACTCAGCTCCCCTTTGTGATAACTGAATAGGATAACTGAAGTGAGCACTAATATATATATATGAGTGCAAGCCAAAAAATACATACTATACAAAGGATAAGGCTGCACATCAAACATAGATAATGGTATAATGCCTCAAGCATATGGAAAAATATTGGAATATACAGTGAAAAATGCTACTTGCTAATTTGAACATGTGAATAATGAATTGCATACCTGCCATGAATATTAGGAAAAAGGAGATATTTAGCAATCGCATTGATCAATGTAACTGAGCCCCAAGGCCTCGTCAAGGCATATCTCTATATTGGGGTCCCTAGCTCTGTGACCCTAACTGTGTGTCATCTCATTGCAATTAAAAACTGCTATGGGTGGAGAGGGGTAACTAAGGACTTTCTTATATAGGAGATGGAAAAAACATGGCCGAAAGGGGCGGAGCTGTGTTCACATTCAGAAAAAAACTACATATAACTGAATAGGATAACTGAAGTGAGCACTAATATATATATATATGAGTGCAAGCCAAAAAATACATACTATACAAAGGATAAGGCTGCACATCAAACATAGATAATGGTATAATGCCTCAAGCATATGGAAAAATATTGGAATATACAGTGAAAAATGCTACTTGCTAATTTGAACATGTGAATAATGAATTGCATACCTGCCATGAATATTAGGAAAAAGGAGATATTTAGCAATCGCATTGATCAATGTAACTGAGCCCCAAGGCCTCGTCAAGGCATATCTCTATATTGGGGTCCCTAGCTCTGTGACCCTAACTGTGTGTCATCTCATTGCAATTAAAAACTGCTATGGGTGGAGAGGGGTAACTAAGGACTTTCTTATATAGGAGATGGAAAAAACATGGCCGAAAGGGGCGGAGCTGTGTTCACATTCAGAAAAAAACTACATCTAACTGAATAGGATAACTGAAGTGAGCACTAATATATATATATATGAGTGCAAGCCAAAAAATACATACTATACAAAGGATAAGGCTGCACATATGTAGTTTTTTTCTGAATGTGAACACAGCTCCGCCCCTTTCGGCCATGTTTTTTCCATCTCCTATATAAGAAAGTCCTTAGTTACCCCTCTCCACCCATAGCAGTTTTTAATTGCAATGAGATGACACACAGTTAGGGTCACAGAGCTAGGGACCCCAATATAGAGATATGCCTTGACGAGGCCTTGGGGCTCAGTTACATTGATCAATGCGATTGCTAAATATCTCCTTTTTCCTAATATTCATGGCAGGTATGCAATTCATTATTCACATGTTCAAATTAGCAAGTAGCATTTTTCACTGTATATTCCAATATTTTTCCATATGCTTGAGGCATTATACCATTATCTATGTTTGTTGTGCAGCCTTATCCTTTGTATAGTATGTATTTTTTGGCTTGCACTCATATATATATATATATATATATATATATATTAGTGCTCACTTCAGTTATCCTATTCAGTTATATGTAGTTTTTTTCTGAATGTGAACACAGCTCCGCCCCTTTCGGCCATGTTTTTTCCATCTCCTATATAAGAAAGTCCTTAGTTACCCCTCTCCACCCATAGCAGTTTTTAATTGCAATGAGATGACACACAGTTAGGGTCACAGAGCTAGGGACCCCAATATAGAGATATGCCTTGACGAGGCCTTGGGGCTCAGTTACATTGATCAATGCGATTGCTAAATATCTCCTTTTTCCTAATATTCATGGCAGGTATGCAATTCATTATTCACATGTTCAAATTAGCAAGTAGCATTTTTCACTGTATATTCCAATATTTTTCCATATGCTTGAGGCATTATACCATTATCTATGTTTGATGTGCAGCCTTATCCTTTGTATAGTATGTATTTTTTGGCTTGCACTCATATATATATATATTAGTGCTCACTTCAGTTATCCTATTCAGTTATATGTAGTTTTTTTCTGAATGTGAACACAGTTCCGCCCCTTTCGGCCATGTTTTTTCCATCTCCTATATAAGAAAGTCCTTAGTTACCCCTCTCCACCCATAGCAGTTCGGTGCCTCGGAGTGACCTTTGACTCTGCCCTGTCCTTCATACCGCACATCCAATCCCTCACCACCTCCTGCCGTTTTCAACTCAAAAATATCTCCAGAATCCGCCCTTTCCTCAATCCCCAATCTACAAAAATTCTAGTGCACGCCCTCATAATCTCCCGCATCGACTACTGCAACATCCTCCTCTGTGGTCTCCCTGCTAACACACTCGCCCCTCTCCAGTCCATCCTTAACTCTGCTGCCCGACTGATCCACCTCTCTCCTCAATACCACCCCGCTTCTCCTCTCTGCAAGTCCCTCCACTGGCTCCCAATCTTCCACCGTATCCAATTCAAATTACTAACACTGACCTACAAAGCTATCCATAATCTGTCTCCTCCATATATCTCTGAACTAATCTCTCGCTACACTCCAAAACGTAACCTCCGGTCCTCCCAAGATCTCCTTCTATCCTCCTCTCTCATTCGCTCCTCATGCAACCGACTCCAAGACTTCTCCCGAGCATCCCCAGTCTCCTGGAACTCACTGCCTCAACACGTCAGACTATCTACTACACTTGCAAACTTCAAACGGACCCTGAAAACTCATCTGTTCAGAAATGCCTATAATCTACAATGACCTCACCGCCCCACCACCGTGCGGAGCTGCCGCCCCACCACCGTGCGGAGCTGCCGCCCCACCACCGTGCGGAGCTGCCGCCCCACCACCGTGCGGAGCTGCCGCCCCACCACCGTGCGGAGCTGCCGCCCCACCACCGTGCGGAGCTGCCGCCCCACCACCGTGCGGAGCTGCCGCCCAACCTACACCCCACCTACTGTCTCCTCCCCAAAATCCTTTAGGATGTAAGCCCGCAAGGGCAGGGCCCTCTTCCCCCTGTGCTAGTCTGTCTATTGTAACGTGTACATGTATTCTGTATGTAACCCCCTCATGTACAGCACCATGGAATCAATGGTGCTCTATAAATAAACAATAATAATAATAATAATTGCAATGAGATGACACACAGTTAGGGTCACAGAGCTAGGGACCCCAATATAGAGATATGCTTGACGAGGCCTTGGGGCTCAGTTACATTGATCAATGCGATTGCTAAATATCTCCTTTTTCCTAATATTCATGGCAGGTATGCAATTCATTATTCACATGTTCAAATTAGCAAGTAGCATTTTTCACTGTATATTCCAATATTTTTCCATATGCTTGAGGCATTATACCATTATCTATGTTTGATGTGCAGCCTTATCCTTTGTATAGTATGTATTTTTTGGCTTGCACTCATATATATATATATTAGTGCTAACTTCAGTTATCCTATTCAGTTATATGTAGTTTTTTTCTGAATGTGAACACAGCTCCGCCCCTTTCGGCCATGTTTTTTCCATCTCCTATATAAGAAAGTCCTTAGTTACCCCTCTCCACCCATAGCAGTTTTTAATTGCAATGAGATGACACACAGTTAGGGTCACAGAGCTAGGGACCCCAATATAGAGATATGCCTTGACGAGGCCTTGGGGCTCAGTTACATTGATCAATGCGATTGCTAAATATCTCCTTTTTCCTAATATTCATGGCAGGTATGCAATTCATTATTCACATGTTCAAATTAGCAAGTAGCATTTTTCACTGTATATTCCAATATTTTTCCATATGCTTGAGGCATTATACCATTATCTATGTTTGATGTGCAGCCTTATCCTTTGTATAGTATGTATTTTTTGGCTTGCACTCATATATATATATATTAGTGCTCACTTCAGTTATCCTATTCAGTTATATGTAGTTTTTTTCTGAATGTGAACACAGCTCCGCCCCTTTCGGCCATGTTTTTTCCATCTCCTATATAAGAAAGTCCTTAGTTACCCCTCTCCACCCATAGCAGTTTTTAATTGCAATGAGATGACACACAGTTAGGGTCACAGAGCTAGGGACCCCAATATAGAGATATGCCTTGACGAGGCCTTGGGGCTCAGTTACATTGATCAATGCGATTGCTAAATATCTCCTTTTTCCTAATATTCATGGCAGGTATGCAATTCATTATTCACATGTTCAAATTAGCAAGTAGCATTTTTCACTGTATATTCCAATATTTTTCCATATGCTTGAGGCATTATACCATTATCTATGTTTGATGTGCAGCCTTACCCCTTTGTGATAACAGCTGATTGCAGGATGCTATCCAGCAAGGACAACATAACCTGATATATTGTCAGTCAGTGTTGTTGCTAATACTTTGTAATGTAATAGTTAGTGATGAGCGAGTATGCTTGTTACTACTCGGTACTCGCACGAGTATCACTGTACTCGGGCTACTCGGCGGGGACCGAGTAATTTCGCGATACTCGTGCTGTACTCGTGGTCTTCATCCCTGCATGTTGGCACTCTTTTGAGAGCCAGCCCTCATGCAGGGATTGGCTGGCAGACCACTGCAATGCCACAGCCCTGTTAGTTGTGGAATTGCAGTGATTGGCCGGCCCGCACAGCGTGACCGAGCCTTTATACCGGCGGGCGCGCTGTGCTCTGCTCACAGCCATCCAGACAGTCAGTGCAGGGAGAGGGTTGCTGCTTCAGGGAAAGGTTTGCGGCCCTTTATAGTTAGTTCCGGAGCAGGGCTGCAAACAGTGTGACCAGAAGTCCTTCTCAGGACATACAATAAGTTGTATACAGGCAGGCAGGGAATAGCCAGGTCGGAGTACAGTAGCAGAGTCCTTCTCAGGACTATTGTTGCTATATACAGGCAGGGTATAGCCAGGTCGGAATACAGGCTAGTGACCAGAAGAGTCCTTGTCAGGACTATTGTAGCAGTATACAGGCAGGCAGGCAGGCAGGGTATATAGCCATTCCTAGTGGTGACCGTATACCAGCCTTCATCATATCTGGGGCTGGTGTACACAGTCTAAAACAGTCCAGATAGTGTCAGACTTCTCAGTAATTGTCGCTCCTAAAAACCTGTTAGGTTCTTAGTGCGTCCGTGCTTGCATTTAAAAACCGCACGTGTGTGCCTGTCGGTGGCAGCGTACAGGTGCACTTGTGTGCGTTTTTCACAAACTATTATATAACGCACAAGTGTAGTGTATAATACACGTCAGTCAGCAGTGGCTGATAGTGTCAGACTTCTCAGTAATTGTCGCTCCTAAAAACCTGTTAGGTTCTTAGTGCGTCCGTGCTTGCATTTAAAAACCGCACATGTGTGCCTGTCGGTGGCAGCGTACAGGTGCACGATTTGCACAAACTTGGATATAACGCACAAGTCTAGTGAATACACGTCAGCACAGCATTGCAAAATGCGCAAGGGCGTTGGCAAGGAACAAGGAAGTGGACGTGATGGTGGTGCAGGCAGAGGCCGAGGTCGTGGGCAAGCTCTAATTTCGCCACAACAAAGGGCCACATCTAGTCGCTCGCACGTCCTGTCCCAAATTCTTGGGGACCGCAGCAGTACACCGCTCTTGAACCAAGACCAGTGTCAACAGGTTGTTAGTTGGATAGCGGATAATGCTTCCAGTCAGATTGGCACCACCACAAACACTCTGTCTTCCACACGGTCAAGTGGCAGTAGCCGTGATACTGCACCGCACATTTCACAACCTGATCCTCCTTCCTACCACAAGGCTGAGTAGACGTCCTCGGACATTACTGATCCCACACTTGGACACTCGGAAGAGCTGTTAACGTTTCCATTCGCACATTCTGGCCTCTCGCCAGCTCATGTTGAAGTGGGACATGAGGAGATCGTATGTACAGATGCCCAAATATTTGAGCAGCCACGTTCTCACGAAGTTGGCAACTTGTCTCAACAAGGGGTGGACGATGATGAGACACAATTGTCAGGAAGTCAGGAGGAGGAGCAGGGTGCGGAAGAGGAAGACGACGTGGTGGATGATCCAGTAACTGACCCAACCTGGCAGGAGGATATGCAGAGCGAGGACAGCAGTGCACAGGGGGAGGGAGGCGTAGCATCCCAACAGGCAGTAAGAAGCAGGGTGGTGGCTCCAGGCAGAAGTCAGGCAACCGTTCCCCGGAACAACAACACGACACAAGGTGCCTGTACAAATGTTAGGTCTTCCCGAGTCTGGCAGTTTTTTAAGTTGGCTCCAGATGATTCTAAAAAGGCCATTTGCAACACCTGCCGTGCCAGCATCAGCAGGGGTACCAAAACTAGCAGCCTGACCACCACCAGCATGATCAGGCACATGTCAGCCAAGCACCCGACTCTGTGGGAAGTACAACAGAGTCGAGGAGCAGTGCTTGCTGATGTCACTGCTACGTCTTCGCTGGTTGTGCATGCGAGCCAATCCCCTGTCCATACTGCCTGCGAACAAGCCTCCTCGGTCCTGCACCTGCAGTTGCCTACGCAGAAATAACACCATCATCAAGCACGTCCTTGTCCCAGCGCAGCGTTCAGTTATTCATTCAGCAAACCTTTGAACGTAGGCGCAAATACACTGCCAACGCCCCACATGCCACAGTTCTAAATGCTAACATTTCGCGACTGCTTGCGCTGGAAATGTTGCCTTTTAGGCTGGTGGAGATAGAAGCATTCCGCGACCTGATGGCGGCAGCTGTCCCACGTTACTCGGTCCCCAGCCGACACTATTTCTCCCGGTGTGCCGTCCCCGCATTGCATAACCACGTGTCACAAAACATCACACGTGCCCTGAACAACGCTGTTTCACCCAAAGTCCACCTAACCACAGACACGTGGACAAGTGCTTGTGGGCAAGGCCGCTACATCTCGTTGACGGCACACTGGGTTAATATTGTGGAAGCTGGGACCCAGTCTGAGCGAGGGACGGAACACGTCCTTCCCACACCAAGGTTTGCAGGCCCTACCTCAGGGTTTCACCCACACTCTACAGCTCCGGAATGTCATGCTCTTCAGCCTCCTCCTCCTCCTGCGCATCCTCATCCACTTTACCCTCCACACCAGTCCCAAGCTGGAAGCACTGCAGCACTGCCTCGGCGAAGCGGCAACAGGCTGTGCTGAAGCTAATCTGCATAGGTGACAAACCCCACAATGCAGAAGAGGTGTGGACAGCTCTGAAACAGCAGGCAGATCACTGGCTCACACCTCTGAACCTAAAGCCAGGAAAGGTCGTGTGTGACAATGGCCGGAACCTGGTGGCGGCTTTGAGGCGAGGCCAGCTGACACATGTTCCATGCGTGGCCCATGTGCTCAACCTCGTGGTTCAGCGGTTTCTAAAGTCATACCCAGAGCTGTCTGATCTGCTGGTAAAAGTTCGCCGCCTGTCTGCACATTTTCGAAAGTCACCTACTGCTTCAGCCGGCCTTGCCAGCTTTCAGCGCCGTTTGCATCTTCCGGCTCACAGACTGGTGTGTGATGTCCCCACGCGTTGGAATTCAACTCTGCACATGTTGGTCAGGATATGTGAGCAGAAGAGGGCAGTTGTTGAGTACCTGCATCACCTAAGCCGTCGGGAAATGGGTCAAACTCCACACATAACACCTGAGGAGTGGAGATGGATGTCCGACCTATGTACCATCCTCCAAAACTTTGAGGACTCCACCAAGATGGTGAGTGGTGATGACGCCATTATTAGCGTCACCATACCGCTACTCTGCCTTCTAAAACGGTCTCTGCTCAAAAACAAACATGATGCATTGCAGGCGGAGCGCGATGAGTTGCAGCAAGAAACAGTAGTGGGTGTGGGTGATAACACACAGCCCAGCCTCGTCTCATCACAACGTGCAGTGGAGGACTATGACGAGGAGGAGGATGAAGACATGGAGCAACTCTCCGGCCAAATTGAGGATATGACATGCACACCAGTCATATCCTCGGTTCAGCGTGTCTGGCCAGAGGACAGGGTAGATGAGGAGGAGGAGGAGGAGGAGGACAGCATGTTCAGTCATCGTGTTGGTCAGGCTACTGAAGTCCTGGCTGTTAAGAGTTTGGTGCACATGGCTGACTTTATGGTAAGCTGCCTGTCTCGTGACCCTCGCATTAAGAACATCTTGGCCGACAATCATTACTGGTTGGTAACACTGTTAGACCCACGCTACAAGGAGAACTTTATGTCTCTTATTCCCGAGGCGGAGAGGTCAACCAAAATGCAGCAGTTCCAGAAGGCCATAGTCACGGAAGTAGGCAAAGCATTCCCCTCACAAAACGCTAGCGGCATAGGTCAGGAATCAGTGGACAACCAAGGCATACAGCCGAGAGAGGCACAAGTCCAATCCGCCAGAGGTAGGGGAACAGTCTTTAAGATGTGGGACAGTTTTCTCAGCCCCTCACGTACCACAGCCCCTGAGGTGTGGGGTAGTGCCACAAGAAATCCTAAGTTTGCCCAGATGCTCAAGGAGTACCTTGCAGATCGAACAACTCTACTCCGACATTCCTCTGTGCCTTACAATTATTGGGTATCCAAGGTGGACACGTGGCATGAATTGGCTCTCTACGCCTTGGAAGTCCTGGCCTGCCCTGCCGCTAGCGTTTTGTCAGAGCGTGTTTTTAGTGCCGCAGGTGGAATCATTACAGATAAACGCACCCGCCTGTCAACTGAAAATGCTGACAGGCTGACTCTGATCAAGATGAACAAGGGTTGGATTGGGCCAGACTTCACCACACCACCAGCAAATGAGAGCGGAATTTAAAGTTTGTAACGGGAATTTGCCATGTACCTCCACTCACCCATGGGTACACACTTCTGGACTTTGGATAATCGCTGGACTGCTCCTCCTTCTCCTCATGCGCCACCATGATGACCGTTACAATAGTTAGGCCTTTGTTTCAGGTATACCCCCAGTGGTAAATTTTTTCGCCCATTCTTTGCAGAATGGACATTACAACGACAGGAGACCCGCTCCTTTGCAATGGGAACAATGTTTTGAGGCCCTCATGCACGTCTCTATCCAGGGACAACGTGGAGCCTCCCAATTTTTGGCTGCCCTGCCTAAGGGCTATACTATAATACACCCACTTTCTGATAATGGACACTTAATGTTTTGAGGCCCTCATGCACGTCTCTATCCAGGGACAACGTGGAGCCTCCCAATTTTTGGCTGCCCTGCCTAAGGGCTATACTATAATACACCCACTTCCTGACAATGGACACTTAATGTTTTGAGGCCCTCATGCACGTCTCTATCCAGGGACAACGTGGAGCCTCCCAATTTTTGGCTGCCCTGCCTAAGGGCTATACTATAATACACCCACTTCCTGACAATGGACACTTAATGTTTTGAGGCCCTCATGCACGTCTCTATCCAGGGACAACGTGGAGCCTCCCAATTTTTGGCTGCCCTGCCTAAGGGCTATACTATAATACACCCACTTCCTGACAATGGACACTTAATGTTTTGAGGCCCTCATGCACGTCTCTATCCAGGGACAACGTGGAGCCTCCCAATTTTTGGCTGCCCTGCCAAAGGGCTATACTTCAATAGACCCACTTCCTTACAATAGGCACTTCAGGTTTACAGGCCCTCATGCACGTCTCTATCCAGGGACAACGTGGAACCTCCCAATTTTTGGCTGCCCTGTCAAAGGGCTATACTACAATAGACCCACTTCCTTACAATAGGCACTTCAGGTTTACAAGCCCTCATGCACGTCTCTATCCAGGGACAACGTGGAGCCTCCCAATTTTTGGCTGCCCTGCCTAAGGGCTATACTACAATAGACCCACTTCCTTACAATGGGCACTTCAGGTTTACAGGCCCTCATGCACGTCTGTATGCAGGGGCATTGGTGAACCTCACAATTTTGGACTGCCCTGGCAAAGGAAAATACTACAAAGACTCACTTCCTCAAAATGGGCACATTAGACTCAGAGGCCTTTATGTACGTCTCTTCTCAGGGACATCGGAGTGCCACACAATGTTTTACATAAAATCTTTCATGTATTAATCTCAAAAAGTAACATACATTAGCTCTATCTCACTATTAGGTATGTGCCCTTAACATTTCCGCCATGAAAATTCATTTTGGTGTCATTTTTGAAGGTTTTCTGGTGAGTCCGTAAAAATGGCGTAAAACGCGGACAAAATTGTTCACAGCTGTGACTTTTGAGTGATAAATGCTTCAAGGGGTCTTCCCCATGCTGTTGCCATGTCATTTGAGCACTCTTCTGAGACTTTTGTGCCATTTTTAGGGTTTCTACATGCTGCCGGGGGTCATTTCACAAAAATACTCGGGTCTCCCATAGGATAACATTGGGCTCGGTGCTCGGACCGAGTACACGAGTATCTTGGGATGCTCGGCCCGAGCCTCGAGCACCCGAGCTTTTTAGTACTCGCTCATCACTAGTAATAGTAATAAAATATATATCTGATATCTCTGCTACTTCTATATAGTAGTGTAACAGAGGCAGATGTAATGACATCCACCACATACCTTTTTTTTCCAGGGGACAAAACTCAGTGTTGCAGGCTTGGGATGATATAGGTTTTTGACTGGCAAGGCAACCACTAGAAGGACGTCCATGTATGAGACACTGTACTGTCCGTTCTTGAATTCCTCCTCCACAACTTACTGAGCACTGAAAGAGCATAAATACTTTAGTCAAACCAGTGAAGAGGAGAATCATCTGACAGCACCAGGACTCTGAGGAGTCTTGTATTCTTGGCCATACAATAATATCTACTTTGTAGGGTAACGATGGCCTGCAGTGCTCTTAGCCTACTAATAGGAACAGTTTCAATAATATGAGGATATTAATAATATGGTGTGTGTAATTTTATTATGTCAATTAGCTATACTGATGACCAATTCTGTCTTTTAGTTTGGTCTAAGTAGTAACTCAGTTTCAATAGTCAATTTTTAACAGCTCTGGATTTCTTCCAGTCGCTCATTTTCAATCCTCCCATCCAGGCCCGGCTCTGTTCTGTGTCTTTCCTTTGCTCTGAATTCAATACACTAATACAAAGGCATTTAAAAGTTTGGACATCCCTGGTCAGAATTACTGTTATTGTGAACATTTAAGCAAATTGAAGATGAAATGATGTCTAAAAGGCATAAAGTTAAAGATGACACATTTCCTTTTAGGCAAAAGAAATCTATATTGTAATCTTTTACCTTTTTAAATTTACAAAAAGAAAAATGGGCCAATGCAAAAGATTGGGCACCCCTTCCTGGTTAATATCTAGTAGAACCTGTTTGACAAGTATCACAACTTGTAAGCTTTTTGCAGCCAGCCAAGAGTCTCAATTCTTGTTTGAGGGATTTTCGTCCATTCTTTTTTGGAAAAGTCTTCCAGTTCTTTAAATTCCTGGGTTGTCTTGCAGGCACTGTCTTTTGAGGCCTAGCCACAGATTTTCAACGATGTTCTGATTAGGGGACTGTGAGGGGACTGCCATTGTAAAACCTTCAGCTTGCGCCTTTTTAGGTAGTCTATTCTGGGTTTTATGGTGTGTTTAGGATCATTATCCATTTGTAGAAGCCATCCTGTTTTCAACTTATGCTTTTTTACAGATGGTATTATGTTTGCATCAAGAATTTGTTGAAATTTCATTTAATCCATTTTTCCTCTACCCGTGAAATGCCCCCTTTGCCATTGTCTGCAACACAACCCCAATGAATGGCTGAACCACCGCCATGCTTAATGCTTGTGAGATGTTATTTACCTGAAATTCTGTGTCCTTTATTCTTCACACATACCTTTGTTCATTGTGATCAAAGAGTTCTCTTTTAACCTCATTGATCCACAGGACTTGTTTCCAAAATGCATCGGGATTGTTTAGATGTTCTTTTGCATACTTTTAACTGTGAATTTTATGGTGGGGACGCAGGAGAGGTTTTCTTCTGCTGACTCTTAAATGAAGGCTAAATTTGTACAGGTGTCTCTGAACAGTAGAACAATGTACCACCAGAGTCTGCTAAATCTTCCTGAAGGACTTTTGTAGTCAACCAGAGTTTCTGATTTGCCTCTTTGGCAATCCTATGAGTAGCTCTCACAGAAATTTTGCATGGTCTTCCAGACCATATCTTGACCTCCACTGTTCCTGTTAACTGCCACAGACTAATTAAGGTCTGAAACATTGGTCAAAGTTATCTTTGCACACAAATCTCCAAGGTTGTCTAAACTTTTGCATTGGCTATTTTCCTTTTTACAATTTTTTAAATGTAAAAGATTAAAATACATACGGCATATATTTTTGCTTAAAATACAAAGGAAATATGTCTTATTTAACTTTATGTCTTTTAGAACTCATTTCATCTTCAACTTGCTTAACTGTTCCCAATAACAGTAATTTTAACCAGGGGTGCCCAAACTTTTGCATGACACTGAATATGGTATTTAATAGAGCAAATATATATAACACTTGGTTGAAAATGAAGATATTGCATGGCACATTCAAAACTATAGAGCAATTCTTCTCCAGTCATGCTAACCCTTCAGCTTTGCTTATATTTTACTCTCCTAACAAAATGGCCTGTATAAAAATTACACACACTATCCATAGAAACATATTTTTTTTCCTTGAACACAACACCAAAAGCCATAGATGGACAGCTGTTCAATATGACATTAAGAATCCAGAAAAAAATCATCATGAGCTCAGACAAAGCCTATTCCCTAATTATGATTTGCTGTACATATGATCCAGCTATTAGTCACTTTTATGCTGCAAAAATAGAAAGAAATCATTTCTGAGTTTTGGCAAAGTGGTCATTAATTTTCAACAAGGGATCAATAAAATGATTCATATTTTTTTACCTGCACAGCTCACATCACTTTTTTTTGTCTGTATTTAATGTATATTCCAGACTAGAATGGTATTCATTTGACGGATCTGTCATGAGCTTTTTAATATATTCCATGACATATCTGTTAACTCAGTATAAACTATTCAGTAATGGATTGGCTTTATATAAATGACAAATGTTGGATTATATAGTATTGTACATTACCTGAGACCATGGAGAAGAATACCAGGCACCTCGAGGATGAGTAATCACAGGCTGGAATGGGTATCTCGGACAATCAAGCTGTTGACAGACTTTTTCAAGCTCCACATTTGGTTTCTCCAGGTGTAAGCATTTTTTTGTAGCTAAATCTTTAGATTTTCCGGAGACATGTTTTTCTATACACTGTAATATTCTTTTCTGAAAGCCTATGCCGCAAGTGACAGAGCACTAAAGAAAAGAAATGTTTATAACATGTCATAGACAGAGAAATCTAAACAAGTAGGTAAAATTAAATGGATATTCCCATTTGAAGCATTTATGGCATATTCGTAATGTTAAAGAGTGGTTAAAACTGTTCAGAGCATACTGTATGTGGCTATGTCTACATGAAACTATCTTGGATCAGTTAGGAAAAAGAGATAAACAAACTTTGACAGCTTCTGATTAAAGACTATGTAAGGGGTGCTTCACACATAGCGAGATCGCTACCGAAATCGCTGCTACGTCACGGTTTTGGTGACGCAACAGTGACCTCATTAGCGATCTCGCTGTGTGTGACACTGAGCAGCGATCTGGCCCCTGCTGTGAGATCGCTGCTCGTTACACACAGCCCTGGTTCGTTTTTTTATTGTTGCTCTCCCGCTGTGACGCACAGATCGCTGTGTGTGACAGCGAGAGAGCAACGAAATGAAGCGAGCAGAGAGCAGGAGCCGGCATCTGGCAGCTGCGGTAAGCTGTAACCAGGGTAAACATCGGGTAACCAAGGTGGTTACCCGATATTTACCTTCGTTAAAAGCCTCCGCCGCTCTCACGCTGCCAGTGCCGGCTCCCTGCTCTCTGCACATGTAGCTGCAGTACACATCGTGTAATTAACCCGATGTGTACTGTAGCTAGGAGAGCAAGGAGCCAGCGCTAAGCAGTGTGCGCAGCTCCCTGCTCTCTGCACATGCAGCGACGTTATGATCGCTGCTGCGTCGCTGTGTTTGACAGCTAAGCAGCGATCATAACAGCGACTTACTAGGTCGCTGTTACGTCACAGAAAATGGTGACGTAACAGCGATGTCGTTATCGCTGTCGCTATGTGTGAACCCAGCTTAACAGGCCCTTACCTCTCAATCATTTATGTCTAGTGATAGGCAAGCACTAAAGTGCTTGAATGCTCGTTACTCGATTTGAGTTGGTCAGACCCTCGGATGAGCTTGATGGGAGTAACGAGCATTATGGAAAGTCAATGATTGGCCTCCGCCCACATACAGCCAGCCATAAACACAGCATTTGCGGCGGGAGGGTAATTTTTTTTTTTGTACACACTACGTCTGAGAATGTTTTTTATCCCCCATAAGAGTCATTCAGAGATTGCAAATGGCTCTCCCTAAGGTGCCTGTACACCTCATGCAGTGAAGCAAACCTGTGCGTTATGGTCATTGTTTCACAGGTGAAATATCAGAGCACCAGTGATACTCGACCAAGTGCCACGAGTACCCGAGTATCCCGATGCTTGCTAATCACTATTTATGTTACATCCAGAGATACTTCATGGAGGAATATTTCTTTTCTTTTGATGTTTAATCACTGCTTTATGACATTAAAGCTTGATTACAGCAGATTAAACTACTTATAGACATATCATGATCTCCTGCACTAAGCGATCTTGTAGAAGAACTGACCAGTGCTACTAAGCAACTACCCATGGATGGTCATTCGAAATCTAATTTACACAGGCACATTGTGCTATGCAATGTGCACTGAAACATGTCTAATACAGCATTCAGAGCACATAGGCTGCCATTGTTTTTGGTAAAGTCCTGTTTACATAGAACGCTATGCTGCTGAGAACAATACTTTAAGGGAGCTTAAAAATGACTTATTGTTATGAATGAGCATTTTGCTCATTCTTGAGGTGATTTGCAGTCTGTTTAAACTGCATGATTAATGTAAAGTGAGGGTTACTAAAAATACTCATTCACAATGATCTTGCAGTGTAAAAAAAATTAACATTAACATTACAGAAGCACTGTCATTACAGTTTTTATTCTCTTAGTATATTGCACTGATCAGATTATAGAGCAATGTGAAGTTACAATTGCTCATTTTGCACATTTACCTGTTAATTGTTCTGTTTTCCATTAGGTCTATGACATCATGTCCCTAGCCACACCCATTTAAAATTTCTTTCTAACCTAGAAGAAGACGGTGTCAGAGGAGGACATGGTGGCAGTGAGGGTCATTTAGCAGACTCCCAAGACTGCAGGGCGTAGACCCAAATCTGGGAATGTCAGCTGCACCCAGGATGGTTAGGACTAGAGATGAGAGGATCAAATCACTGGATTCTGGTCCAGTGTACAGGTTAGTGGTACCTGGCAGCTGAACGGGAGGCCCGTGAAGCCATTACCTTCCAGATTTACAGGCATAGCATTGGATCATCCAGGCTTGGAGCTTTTTTCGACATATTCTGACACCTGTTCGTTCTCATTTTGCAGGATCTGGGCTGTGTGATGGATTATTTTTTTGCATCTTGAGCTGCTGTTTTTAATTATACCATTTTTGGGTAGTTGCGATGTTTTGATCACTTGTTATTGCATTTTATTGCAATGTTGTGGGAATAAAAAAAATGTAATTCTGGCATTTTTGATTTTTGTCTCATTATCCCTTTAACAATCAGATTAATCTTATTTATAGTTTGATAAATTAGTATCACTACTTTCACAATTTCCCAAATGTAAGTATTTTTTAATTGATTTATTTTCAATGGGGTAAAAGTGGGGTGCTTTGAACTTTAAGGTTTTTTTCATTTTTTCAAAACTTTTATTATATACTTTTTAATGATTTTATTAGCTATCTTAGGGAACTTGAAACTGACACTGTCCAATGTGGACACCTGAAGAAAACTTGCAGAAATGAGCAGTAGCATATACGTGTGAACTTGGTCTCAGAGTTATAATTTAGTAACTTTTTTATGTCTTTAATACAGAAATATAATTAATCATGCCATTTTGATGTCATTTACTGATCACCATAAATAATCAGATCACTGTTTTGTTTGCATTATTATGACTACAGGAACACCAAATATATCTATTATTTGCTGATTTGTGATGTTTATTATTGTTTAGACTAGATAGACATAGAAATACTCTGCTATGTACAATGTATCTCTATGTACCAGTATAGTCTGCCTGTGAAGTCAGAGCCTGCACTGCAGCTTCAAGATTACAAAATCCTCCCAGTTATATCAGCAGAACCTGTGGCTCATATGTTCAGCTCATGCCTTCAATTGTAGGGTTGTCCCTTTGACTTTTTTGCAATTATAAAGAAATTGACATTTTTGCAATAGTTTTTTTTATTTTTTTGGAAATCTTACAGGAACAATACAATCTAAATTTTTTTTCACCTCTAGAATCCAGGGACACACAGATATACTTCTATGTAGTGTACCTGTATAATTTACTTCTGGGTGTCCAGGGAGATCACACAGATATCCCACTGCTGTCACCAATACCTCACAGAGACAGCCTGTGAAATCACAGAGATATTCCACTCCTGTCACCAATTTGTCACGAACAGCACTCAGCTACCTTGAATCATCAGGACAGTTGACTTACGATTGACTGCAGCTTTTACAACTACACCAATTATTTGGAAGCTCAAAGAGAGCGTATAGTATATATACAACCTATTCCAACGCATGCAATATATATAGTCATTGCCAAGCTCCACAATATCCCATGAAAAACTACTACCTGCTACCACCAATTCCGTATGCAGGACAATTGGACACCCGTTACAGGTAGTGTATGGTTTTGGGGATGTTGTTTATAGAGCAAGATTAACTAAGCTGTTAAAATATATATATTTAATCTGAAAATTAAGCAGTGTGTATAAAAATATACAAAAGAGACCTTGTGTCTGTTTCCCAGCAGATAACCAATTTTAATTACCTGTCCACACTAGGAGTCACTAGCTGAATAGGGGCCGGGTGTAGTTTTAACTTTCTCTTTCTTCCTAAGTAATAATTTGTTTCTCTCATCTCCAGTCATAATTAATCTTATATGTTAAATGTGGGGGTTGATATATCCACTCTTACAGAGACAAAAGAAAAGTCTGAATGGATTTTACCACTTCTCTCTGACACACGGTTCACTGTCTGCAATACAGCTTACGTATGCCAAATTTTCCTATCTTCCTCAGAGTAAGCTGTGGCTCAATGCTAGAGCTGCCGCCTGTGTCTGTAATGGAGTTCACGAGTTTGAGTCTCAGGCAGACCAGAGAAGATAATGGTTTATTTAAATTATGTATATGTGCAGCAAGATGCTGTCCCTGGCCGAGGTGGATGAGCTAAAGAGCTATTCAAGAGATGGAGAAATTCAGTACAAAAGTGTCCAGACAGTGGGACAGAGCCCTTAAATCTGGATAGTCCTACTAAATGGAGTAGTGATGGGCGTACCCGAACTGTAAAGTTCAGGGTCTGTACCGAACACATAGTTCCTAGGAAGCTTGTGTTACAGTTTGGGTTCAGTTCGGGTCCACGGGCTGTAAAAAAAAAGAGCACATTAGTAATAACATTACGATTATACTTATCTCTCCCGCGATTAGTCCTGCTGACTCTGTCTCCCGGCCGCTTCTGCTTCCGGGTCCGATCATTAACTTCCGTTGGTATTCACTGCACTGCTCGTCGCTCAGCAGTTTTCGCCTTTTTTCGGCCATGTTCGTGGTGACGTCAGGGTTCAACCGACTCCATGAGCCATGGACTCGATTGAACTTGGACTGTCACTGTGCGAGTCTTGCATCGGTATCACCCAGCACAGCGCACACTCTCCTTACAGAAGCGTGTCGGCTGCATGTATTTCCATGCAGCTGAGGTGCTCCTGTTAGGAGAGTGTGCGCTGTGTCAGGTGATACCGATGCGAGACTCGCAGGAGTCATACGCAAGTGGAATCATACCCTCAGTGTCAGCCTGCTTCTCGCTCTGTATAGATGCTTTTGTGTACAGAGCGATGAAGCAGAGCTGACATTACTCTACCGGTAGAGTTCAATCGAGTCCATGGCTCATGGACTCGGGTGAACCCTGATGTTACTGCGAACACGGCCAAAAACAGTCGAAGACCGCCGAGTGAAGAGCAGTGCAGTGATTACCCCCGGAAGTTAATGATCGGCCCCGGAAGCAGAAGTGGCCGGGAGACAGAGTCTGTAGAACGCGTCGTGGAGCGGTAAGTATAATGACAATGTTTATTGTTAACTATTTTCTTTATTTACAGACCCACCAGGCCCATCCCATAACCGTAAAGTCCAAGTTCGGTGTTCGAACGCAAGTTCGCCTTATTTCAGAACCCGAACTTTACAAAAAGTTCGGCGAGTCTCCCAAACACAAACATCGGGCGGTCACCCATCACTAGTTGGGAGCTATGACATAAGCATTTAGCTGAGAGTTCATGTATTTTCAACTCGGAGATTCATTGACATTCCAATCGCTCTATCCATTTTTGGGAGACCCCCCACCCATCCCATATACATCAAATTGTTGTCTGGGTTCGGAAATATTTAATCTAATGTTTATGTGGACCATTTTGAAGCAGAAAGCTATAGGATAAATAACTTGTGTCCTGCATAGCTAAGGCCATGTTCACACATGGTGGAAAATCTTCTAAAAATTAACAGCTTATATTCAGCGAAACTATTTTGTAATAAACTTTGCTGTGGATATCACTATTTGCTTTTCAACAGGTGAAATCTGCACCAAAACATGTAAAGCCACAGCACTAAGCATAGCAAAAACATTGAAATTGCATGCTATGAGAGCTGGTAAAATGTGTTTTCCCAAAAGTAACTATTGAGCTAAGTCAGTATAAAATTGTATTGAGATAAAATATATGAATTGTGTGCTTGGAAAACCCTTAAAAGGTTATTTTCTTTCGGATTTTGCTTGGATATTGATATGGTTTCCAATGTCTGAGAAATGGATGCTATGTCTTTAATATCTAAATTTAGATGTGTTTCCATTAGGTTAATCTGCTCAGCTGTTTATATTCCCACGTCTGTTTTGAAATTCCTTTTGATCATGTTATACTGAATTTCCCCTTTGCAACGGGTGTACAGGCCCATGGGTCCTTAACTAGGGTCACTCTCACTCACAAGTACATACTCCAGTGCTACATGATGTGTGACTCGTTTCCTCTTCACCTGTCGACACTCAAGAGAACATATGTTAAAAGGAAATGTGAGTGGAATATGAACATGCCATTATAAAGGTCATTAATATCGCAGTCTTACCTTTGACCAGCTTGTCACCAACCATTGCAGTTCCTTGGATTTGCAGCGCTTAACAAGACAGCTCTCTTGAGTTTTAGGCTTGAACTCAGATGTGCAGGCTGAGTCATGGAGGATCTGAGCTCGGTGGGACGGGCTAGTACTTTTACAAAACACTGATCTTTTCCTCCAGCCTTTGCCACAAGTTCGGGAGCACTAAAAGCATGAAGTAACTATGCATTAATTTGTATCATCATTTGTAAACTATCCTTATAGTGAACATAAGGAAAACCGAAAAATCCATAGTAAAAAAGAAAGAGCAAGAGGCGCACCAGCATATGTAACTTTCCAATTTTGCAGGCTTTTATCTAAGTAAATAAAGAAAAAACACCAAATATTTCAGATTTGGCAACTGTCTTCAGGTATATTTTAATTTGGTATCCAAAATAATATTTAGCCTAATTTAGCTAATTTAGCTAAGAAGCACTGTTTTTCATCTACACAATACCATTCCCAAACATCAATTGAGAGTTCCTCCATTCAAGTGAATAGAGCTGGTTAAAGCTACCTGCACAGATGGGTTGGACAATGAGCACCATGGTGTATGATTCTTTAGGCCAGCCCTATTCACTTGAATCAAGGCGCTCTTAACTGGCGTTTGGGAATGCCACTGTGCAGATGAAAAACTGCCTCAGTTGACGTGACATTACCGGATATCAGAGGTCACAGAACCCGGGAGTCATGTGATGGGGGTGAGCGGGCCGCAATACCGCCGCTCACAGGCACTATTGGCAACACAAAGTATTTGAGAGAAACATTGTTTCTCAACATAATATCAATGTGGCCAATAATGAAAAGGGGTGAACCACCCCTTTAAGTGATTGTCATATAGTGAAATGGTATTACCCCTTTAAATAAGAAGGAGGCTACAGAACACTTACATGTATATAGACAGACATATTTTTGGTCTCGGACACAAAATCTGTGATCGGGCACTTGAACTATCTTATCTTGCGTATGTTAGAAGTGCCCTCCTGTGTGGCAGAGACTGTTGGATGTCTTTTGACACCAAGTCCTGTTATAGTGATGCACCAAAGTATAGATAGGAAGAAAAGAAACCTTTCTGACATATGACTTTCCATCTCTGTCCTATTTCGTACAAAGTTATATAAGTCTGTTTAGGCATTCCAAAACATTGCTATCAATATTACTAGATTTCTCTATTTAGTAAAAAGATATGAAAATTTCTATGCCGCTTTCAAAAAAGGACAAAAATCAAGCATGTGTCAGATTTAGGTGATAAAGCAATGTAATAATTCCAAAACTGGGACCAGCAAAAAAAGTTGCATCTATGCTTTTTTTACAAAAAGATTTTCATTACCTCCGACCAAGATCCAATACTCCACGCTGGAGGACAGTTCAGTGTGTTACATGTTTGCCGATGGGCAGGCGGTATGGTGGAACACAGTTTATTTGCCATGATTTCCACTTTGTAGTTTGTCTTCTGTTTACAGTAAATTTGTCTGAATTGTTCACCTGTCCCACATGTCTGGCTACATGATGTCCAATTTCCCACAGACCATCTGGAATTGCAAATATAACAAGTCGATAAATACATGGTATATCTGGCATGTTATACATTCTTTCAGAAGCCTACTGTACCTAGTTGTTCTAAAAGCCAAGTCCTGTTCTATAAACTTGTCCACATATTTTAATGTCAATCAATTAGCTAGGTGAGTCTCCTATCAGTGGTTCTATGACTCCATAGACTTCAGGTGACAGAGCCATATATATGCACTGGCACCTCCCTACTCTTTGCCTGCTTATACTATAACGGATACTTTACCAAAAAGAGAGTAACCCTGATATTTGGGGACATTTATGGAATATCCTGTGGTGGAAGATGTTATTAAAAGTTTTATGATCAGAATTATTATTATTACTATCATCATTAGTTCAACTTTGTAAGAAGAATGTCATTTGAGAAATGTGATCCTAAGTCAAAATACATAGACAGTAGAAACTGTAACTATATTAAAGGGAACCTATCAGCTGATTCATGTTGGGACCATCAGACACTAATTCCATTATTGATGGGAGGATAAATGCAGAGACTTTTCAGGAAACACATACTTTAAAAAGTTGACTGGAAACTATGTATCTTGGATTTCCAGTATGAGACAGGACTACACTCCCCATGACTGTCAGGTCTCTCACACATAGGGTGAGATATGTGAGTCATAAAAGGCAGGGAGAAGTTGCTGGAGACGTGCTTCAGAATATTATTTTAAGATGAATGGAGAAACAGCCATGGGAAGTAGAGGCCTGGTAAGTGTTCTGTTACACCCAGAGCGAATAAAATGTAATTTTCATATGAAAAACCCCCAATGATTTCTCTGGATTGCGGCAACAACTAAAATATATAAATGTGTTGACGGATTTAGCTTTCAAAGACCTGCAAGCTCATATGTGTGGCGCCCCTGACCTGGTCAGGCACCACTGAGTACTGCACCCATGCTGGGGACAGTACAATACAGGTAATCCAGAAGGCTGACTGGGGTGTGGAACACAGGCGCATAGTGATCAGGTCTCACACATGTACCCATGAGAGGACCCCTGGGGATCCCAGGAGGGGGCAAGCCTTCACCTTCACTGGAATAGTGGAGGGGGTAGAGCCTCCATCTCCTCTCAAGGGGTGTGGTGGAGAGTCTGGTTGCTAGGTGGCGTAGGCAAGAACAGGAGAGGAGGAGCAGTGAGTCAGTTAGAGCAGAGAACTCCATAGGGCTCAGTGAGGAGCAGACCTGTGGGGCTGTTGCTGTCTAACAGCGCCCGCGCAGTGGCTACAGACGGGGGAGAACGGTCAACTAGGAGTGCTGCCTGAAAGCCAGCTTCAGCTAGCGAGTGCAACGGAGTGGGAAGTAAGGAGACTGCTAGAGAGCACCAGGCCCAACCGGGCGGCAGATCCCGAAGCGGGGATAGATTCAACTTTCTTCTGCTAAACCTGCCGGTGTGGGGCTCTTAAAGCCCACACCACAACACTACAAAAGCCGCAGCCACGTAACCGCAGTGAGGGCCCATAGGTCATAGGAGGCAAGAGGCTGGAGTGGCCTGGTCCGGGGAACAAGCACACGGCGAAACAAGAAGGGGAGAGAGGCTTGGAGCATCTTCCCTGGGTGACCCCCATAGGGACTCAAAGTCGGGGTTACCCCAAACCACCAAGGGCTAAGGAAGGCGAGTCAGTAGTCACCCTCATAAAGTCAGCCTGAAGGATACCTGGTTCCACCTGGTTCGTCCCAGCTACGTCCGGGTTACTCATCCTGCCATCAAATGTGAGTAAAGCCCTTGAAAGACATTCCTGCCTGTGTGGTTATTCTGCGACTTGTGGTACTACAAACCTACACCCTGGCCCTGGGGCTTGCCTCACTCTCAGGAGGCTACTACATCCGACTGCACCCACCATCAGCCCCAGGCGTCCCCTAACCTGCAGTGGCGGTCCCCACTGACCGCAATACTGAGAGTGGCGTCACGATCAAACAAGAAGATTTCCTACCAGTGACGGAGATCCAGCAACGTGGAGTCCCTGAAGGTAATGCACCGACACCGACACTACACCTGTGGGGCTTCACATCTGGCGTCACGAACAGGATAAGGACTAGACCTGTTCAGACAGGTGACCATGTGCCTGGGCGGTCCGCTTGAAAAATTGGAAGCGCCGCCATATTGCCACCATGAAAAGCGCGCTGAAAAACAACAGCAGCCCGCGCTGGAAGAAGTTACCGCCCACGAAGAGGTGTGGCTACCCAGAGATCCCCTGCAGAGTCCTGACCTCGCTGATGAAGAGAGCGGAAGCGTCCGGAGACGGCGGAGCAGAAGAGAAGCCAGCAGCTTGCTAATGAAGATGGCGTCTGAGAGCAGAGATCCAGAGCCAGGCTCCGCTGCCTGGTGGTGCCGGGAGCTTGCTATTTTCTGTGACCAGCTGGAGGCTAGGATTGTGCGACAGCTCAGGGAAGAACGCACGGAGCTCCTGGAGATGGCTGCGGCGGTGCGGACCTACGAGGAGGGAGCCGCGCGACGCCTGCCAGACCGAGCGGCGACGACGCAGACCCCGATGCTGCCACAGATGGGTGAGTCGAGTGATGCCCCGGCCAGCGCAAGTGCCCCGGCCCCTGCTGCCACGCCCGCGGTCCCAGAAGAGGCGCCCGGCGCGGCGACGCTGGACCAGGCCGCAGCCACGCTGGAAGCGGCCCGCCAAATCCAGGCCGCCGCAGCGATGCCCCGCCTGTCCCGCAGGGCTCCGACCACCACGGCAGTGCTCATCCGTGCTGCAGGTGTGACGCTGACCCAGGCTGCCACCCTGCTGAACCCGGTCCGCCAAGACCCCACCGCAGCAGCGACGCTCGTCCGCGCCGCAAGTGAGATGCTGAACCAGGCCGCAGCCCCGCCAGGTGCGGCCCGCCAAGCTCCGATCGCCGCAGCGACGTCCAGCCCAGCCTGCACAGAGCCCCCTGCAACAGCGACACTGATCCAGGCCGCCGCCATGCCAGGCGCGGCCCGCCAAGACCAGGCCGCCGCCATACAGGGCGCGGCCCGCCAAGACCAGGCCGCCGCCATACAGGGCGCGGCCCGCCAAGACCAGGCCGCCGCCATACAGGGCGCGGCCCGCCAAGACCAGGCCGCCGCCATACAGGGCGCGGCCCGCCAAGACCAGGCCGCCGCCATACAGGGCGCGGCCCGCCAAGAAGAGAAGACTACCTCATCATTTTCCCCGGCCTGCAAGGCCAGAGCAGACACCGCTCCCCAGTCAGAAGAGGTCCCTGCTGGAAAGCCCACGCTGGGGGAGGACCCCGAATACTGGCGGCTGAAGGCTGACATGGAGGCCAAGTTTCCACAATGGTTGGTGGACCGGTACATGCTCCCTCCGCATACCCCCAAGAGAATTCCAGCAACCCCTGCAGCCGCGCCAGAGAGTCCACCGCCCAGACCAGCTGAAGAGAGCCCATCCCCAGCACTGCCACCAAAGGAGTGCAGCGAAGAACTAAGGGGGAGAGGAGGCCAGGAAGCTGAGGAGCTGACTCCGACGCCAACCGCAGCAGACCCCTACCCAGAGCCGGAGATGCTGCCCTATTCCCGCTGGGAGGAAGACTTGACACCGTCAGCAGATGAAGATCTGCCCCAAAGCCTCACCTGGGAGCTTGTAAGCTGCACCTCGCAGAACCCAGCCCGCAAGACACGGCGCAGCAGATCAAAGCGTCCTCCAACACCACAGTCTCCAGAGCAGAGGGAGGTCACGGTCAGAGACCTGGAGGAGAAGAGGTGCCTAAGAAGGTCCGAAGCCCAGGCTAGAGGACCCCTTTACAGAGGGATAGTAGAAGACTTCAACCTGAAAAGCGGATACGGCTTCATTGTCGTGAAAGGAATAAAAGAGGGCATATTCGTAAATCGGAGAGATGTTCAAGCCCACCTGCCCAGAGGACATTCAGGCAGAAATCTGAAAGTTGGGGACTTAGTACAGTTCACCTTACATCAAGGAGAAAGGGGCTATTATGCCTTAGACGTAGCACCATGTCCAAGACAAGAAAGACAAGAAAGACAAGAAAGACAAGAAAGACAAGAAAGAAAAGACAGAGATAAAGAAACAGATACAGAAAAAGAAACAGACGAAGACCAAGAAAGGAAAGATAAAGATCCTACAGATGAAACAACCACAGACAAAGATCCTACAGATGAAACAACCACGGACGACGACGGAGAGCAAGAAAGTCACAGGTGCCGGTGCCCTACATGCCCACGCCCTGGTGAAATGGAGGAGTAGAGTAGAGAGAAGTAAAGAAATACAGCAAGTTACCAGTTGAAGTTTTGACAAGTTTTGTTTGCAACGTTTAAGAAATGTGCCCACAAAAACTATTGTGAGAAAACCATAAACCTTAAGGCTATGAACTGGCTATAGCCACAAACTCTCGCAGTGTAAATAGTTACACCAAAAGGGCACCACCACCACCAGAGTCAGCCTGTTTAGGGGCTTGGCTCGTCTGCAACCAGGAGGAGCCCGTCTGTATATAGGGCCTTGGCTCACCTGCGACCAGAGAGCATGCCTGTTTATGGGGCCTGGCTCTCCACCACAAAGAGGGTACCTGGTCAGCACCAACTGTGGAGGCCGCCTCTGCATCCTGCCAGAAGAGGCTGAAGGCGCGGATCCACCAGGCCAGGTATACCCTGAAACCACCAGCCCATGTGAGCCGCCTCTACATCCTGCCAGAAGTGGCTGAAGCCGCGGCCAACGTGAAAGGGTTTTGGGTGGGTTAACGGACTTGTGGGTGGAGGGTGGTGATGTATGGTACCTGGTGCTTTTAAATGTTTTACATGTTTTAATGTTTTATGCATTTTAAAATGTTGTCTTGCAGCCCGAGGACGTGCTGGTGATAACTAAGGGGGAATGTGGCGCCCCTGACCTGACCAGGCACCACTGAGTACTGCACCCATGCTGGGGACAGTACAATACAGGTAATCCAGAAGGCTGACTGGGGTGTGGAACACAGGCGCATAGTGATCAGGTCTCACACATGTACCCATGAGAGGACCCCTGGGGATCCCAGGAGGGGGCAAGCCTTCACCTTCACTGGAATAGTGGAGGGGGTAGAGCCTCCATCTCCTCTCAAGGGGTGTGGTGGAGAGTCTGGTTGCTAGGTGGCGTAGGCAAGAACAGGAGAGGAGGAGCAGTGAGTCAGTTAGAGCAGAGAACTCCATAGGGCTCAGTGAGGAGCAGACCTGTGGGGCTGTTGCTGTCTAACAGCGCCCGCGCAGTGGCTACAGATGGGGGAGAACGGTCAACTAGGAGTGCTGCCTGAAAGCCAGCTTCAGCTAGCGAGTGCAACGGAGTGGGAAGTAAGGAGACTGCTAGAGAGCACCAGGCCCAACCGGGCGGCAGATCCCGAAGCGGGGATAGATTCAACTTTCTTCTGCTAAACCTGCCGGTGTGGGGCTCTTAAAGCCCACACCACAACACTACAAAAGCCGCAGCCACGTAACCGCAGTGAGGGCCCATAGGTCATAGGAGGCAAGAGGCTGGAGTGGCCTGGTCCGGGGAACAAGCACACGGCGAAACAAGAAGGGGAGAGAGGCTTGGAGCATCTTCCCTGGGTGACCCCCATAGGGACTCAAAGTCGGGGTTACCCCAAACCACCAAGGGCTAAGGAAGGCGAGTCAGTAGTCACCCTCATAAAGTCAGCCTGAAGGATACCTGGTTCCACCTGGTTCGTCCCAGCTACGTCCGGGTTACTCATCCTGCCATCAAATGTGAGTAAAGCCCTTGAAAGACATTCCTGCCTGTGTGGTTATTCTGCGACTTGTGGTACTACAAACCTACACCGGGCCCTGGGGCTTGCCTCACTCTCAGGAGGCTACTACATCCGACTGCACCCACCATCAGCCCCAGGCGTCCCCTAACCTGCAGTGGCGGTCCCCACTGACTGCAATACTGAGAGTGGCGTCACGATCAAACAAGAAGATTTCCTACCAGTGACGGAGATCCAGCAACGTGGAGTCCCTGAAGGTAATGCACCGACACCGACACTACACCTGTGGGGCTTCACATATGCATGTGGGGTTCACCAAGAACTAGATAAAATGGCATCCCTGATATAATTCAGACTACAGCCTATCCTAGTAACATGTGAAGACAGGCTGAAAACTGAGGTATACAGCTCCAGAGACCTCTGTCTCAACTGACAAGAGCTGTATCACACATTCTCCAGTCGGTCAGGAAAACGGCTGTCATGTCTGATGACATCTCCAGCTTCATCCCCCTCAATGTTTGTTTTCCAGTCCGGTGCAGTCAGTCTTCCTGCACTGCTATAAATAGCAGTAAAACTGATAGAGGGGGAGGAAAACAAAGAGGAACATGAGGCTGGAGATCTAGTCACCAAGCACAACATGCGCTAAAACAGATTTCTTCACACATCACAGCCCTGCTCAGTGATGACTGATGTATGTAGACACAGCTCTTGTTAGAGGAGATGACATCTTGGAAGCTGTATATCATCAGTCTGCAGCCTGTAATGACATTTAACTAGGATGGGCCACAATTTAAATTATTTCAGGGATGCCATTTTATCTTATTCTTGGAGAATCCATTTAAGGCTCTAAGATGTTCATACTCATCAGTATAATTGCAATATCACTGCATAGACATGTCATGGATCAGAGAAAGGTTCAGAAATTCTTATCAACCATTGCACAAATGCATGCACAAATTCTTATCAAGCAATAGAATAAATTTAACATATTATTTGAATTGCATGATAAACAGCAAAACAAAATTGGCAGAAATTCCATTCCCTGAACCCCAAAAAATGATGTGGCTTTAAGCACAGACTGAGCCGTAGCTATGAGCCTTGATGTCACTCAGTTTAAATAAGGTCACAGGTGGAGGTTCCCATGGTACCCCACCTGTGACCGCAGGTAAACTGACCTCAGGTGACTTCATTGAACTCAGTGACCTCACCTCAGGTGAACTCATTCATTTCAATGAGACCTGCATCTCCTGGCAGAAAACCACATTCATTTTGCCAGGAGATACAGATTTGGTGCTGAAATTTATACACCAAATTCCTTCAACAAATCTGCATCTTCTGGCAAAAAATGCATCAAAATGCAATGCCGTTTTGATGTGTTATTGATGTGTTTTTTTGCCAGGAGATGCATATTTTGTGCAGCAAGTTGGTGTATAAGTTTGAGCACCAAATCTGCATCCTTTGGCAAAAAAAACCGCAAAAAAATGGTTTTGACACTGTTTTTTAGCACCAAATTTGCATCTCCTGGCAGAAAACCACACTGAAACGGCATCAAAACTTTTTTTGCTTGTTTTTTTGCCAAGAGATCCAGATTTTTTGCTGAAATTTATACAGCACATTACTGCACTTATTCTGGATCTCCAAGCAAAAAAATTGCATCAGTGTTGCATTAAAACTACACCACGTTTTGATACGTTTTTTTGCCAGAAGATGCAGATTTGGTGCAGGAATTTGGTGTATAAATTTCAGCACCAAACCTGCAAGTCTTGGCAAAGAAACGTGGTTTCCTGCCAGGAAATGAAGGTCTGATTGAACTCAGTTCACTTGAGGTTTTGCTGTGGTCACACGTGGGGTACCATGGGAACCTCCAACTGCATTGTGACTGCAGGATGTAGCAGAACGGGGAACCTTGTGTGGTTTATGTTGGACCTGGGTGTTTTGGGGGTGAAGGATGGTGGGGTTTTTTTGCATTTTATTTCAAATAAAGGATTTTTTCGCTATTTGTGTTTAATTATTTTCACTTACAGATTAGTAATGGAGGGGTCTCATACATACTTTCCATTAATAATCTAGGACTTAATGGTAGCTGTGAGCTGTTATTAACCTCTTGAATTACACTGATTGTCACTGCACCAACAAACCAAGACAATTGGGATGAGCTGGGTAAAGTGCCAGGATTGTCACATCTAATGGATGCGACAATTCTCAGCCGCTGATACTTTTAGGCTGGGGGGGGCAAATAACCATGAGCCTCCCTAGCCTAAGAATACTGGCCCTCAGCTGTTGGCTTTATCTTGGCTTGGTATCAAAAATGGGAGGGACCGCACAACATTTTTCTTAATTGTTTATTTAAATATTTTTAAAAAGCTGCATGGGGTCCCTCGTATTTTGATACACAGCCAAGATAAGCCATCTGCTTTATCTGCATTAGGTATCAATGTATGGGGAACCTACACGAATTTCTTTTATTTATTTTTACACAACATTAGGGGACCCAGACAGCGTGTGTGATTCCAACCAATCACAGGCGCTGTCACACAGGTTATAGGCGCGATCTCACTGCAACCAATCAGAGACACCGGGACTGCCAGTGGCTGGGGAAGCAATGGATATGTATGAGGGTTAATGAGCGGACCCAAAAGCAATGTGAGAGCCGCGTGGGAGACTCAGTAAGTATAACTGCCCTGCTTTAGTCCTTATTTTATTTCTTTTGCAGCCCCCATAGCCCTTACTAACACAAGCCCCTCTAGCCGTTACTAACACCAGCCTCCCTAGCCCTTAGTAACACTTTAGTTTTGCCTCCCATTGAATTTAATGGTGTTCGGATATGTTTGTTGAGCTGTTCAGTGAACAACGGGAAAGTCGACAAACATGAACCAAACCTTGGCATGTTCACTTATCTCCAAACATGAGAAGTAACAGCAATAAAAATGACTGATCCTAAAAGGTGTGCTTAAGCCTTATTTAAAGACTAGCTGTACTACCCGGCTTCGCCTGGGTTAATAACTGTTGTTAACAAAATAGAATGTATTAACAAAAATTTATTCTGCACACAAAAAACACAAAACAAATAGATAAAAATGTAATTATTAAAAGGCAAAAACTAAGCTAATAGAAGCATTTCACAACATATATTTCAACACCACAGATATTCTACACAGATTTAACTAAATTGGCCAAGTAATGTGCTCCATCTGTCTCTTTCCAGGTCTGTCTCTTTCCCGGTCTGTCTCTTTCCCGGTCTGTCTCTTTCCCCGTCTGCCTGTCTCTGTCTGTCTCTTTTTTTGTCTGTCTCTATCTCTGTTTCTTTCACCATATGTCTCTTTCTAGGTCGGTCTCTTTCCCAGATCTTTCTCTTTCCCCGTCTGTCTCCCCGTCTCTTTGTCTGTCTTTTCCTGTCTGTCTCTTTCCCTGTCTGCCTGTCTCTTTCCTTGTCTGTCTCTATTTCTCTGTCTCTTTCCCCATCTGTCTCTATCAAGGTCTGTGTCTTTCTCCATCTATCTTTGTCTGTCTCTCTGGCTGTCTCCTCCTTCCCTGTCTGCCTGTCTCTGTCCCTGTCTGCATGTCTGTCTGTCTCTTTCCCCATCTGTCTCTTTCCCCATCTGTCTATTTCCAGGTCTGTCTCTGTCTGTCTCTTTCCCTGTCTGTCTCTATCTCTCTGTCTCTTTCCCTGTCTGTCTCTCTGTCTGTCTGTCTCTCTGTCTGTCTCTCTGTCTGTCTCTCTGTCTGTCTGTCTGTCTCTCTGTCTGTCTCTCTGTCTGTCTCTCTCTATCCGTCTCCCCACTGACATTTTATTACCTCACATATAAGCTTCTTATACTATGAATGTCTTTTGTTCCTATAGCAACCAATCACAGCTCCTACTAATAACCTGTAGTTCCAGGCTTCATTTACTTTAATGGAGGCATATTTTTTGGTGAGAACTGTAAAGCGCGGGGTTAAATTTTCCTATCAAACATAGTCTACGACGTTCCCTGGGTCACATGAGGTGTCTGTGCAAAATTTCGTGATTGTAAATGAGACGGTGCGGATACACTTTTCGTTTCACTTTTTCCCCATTATGTAGATAGGGGCAAAATTGATTGGTAAATTGGAACGCGCGGGGTTAACATTTCGCCTCACAACATAGCCTATGATGCTCTCGGGGTCCAGACGTGTGAGTGTGCAAACTTTTGTGGCTGTAGCTGCAACGGTGCAGATGCAATCCCGGATATACACACACACATACACACATTCAGCTTTATATATTAGATAACATTAGTATTGTACTAGAAAATCACCTGACAGATTCCCTTTAACTTGTTATACAGTTTGACAGGTGTAGAAGACTTAATGATAAACCTAATAAAATCTAATAAATTATATACAAAATAATGTTATCAAAAGATTAATAACAAGCAATAAAATTGAAGTTGTAGGATTTTCTCTTTATCCGGTACTAAAAATAAGGTTGATGCTGTTTTCCTTTCAGTGTAAATGATGAAGTGGTGACATTCTAATACATCTACTGTTTTATTTTCATTGTTTTATGTTGCCTAGTAAACTCTATGAAAGTTACTACATCAGACTAAAGGTAATGCCTTTTCTTGTCAATTGTGGGATTCTTTCCATATGTGGATGACTCATTTATTGCTATTCTTGATTCGGATGGAGACTGTGACTCTATTAACGATGATCTACAAGGTCATCAGAGTTATGAGGGAGGCACGTATTGCACACCTGCTGGTCCCTAAACAAAGGAAAAGAGACTGCAGGTTTAACCATTATGTAGTTTCAACACTGGAAGAAAAGAAATCAATGATATTGCATGTTTGCAAAGTGTTGTATATTAGTTACAAGCGGGGCAGCTGCCAGAGTTCTACTACTGCTGTAAATCAAACATATCTGTTTTGGTACAGCATTGGCCAGGAGGATTGGAAATTGCTGCTTGTACATGCTTGGGTGAAATGATTCTGCAATGTATTTTTTCCTTATGTTGTAATAAGAAAGAAGTGAGTATTAAATCACAAAGATTTATTACATGTTGTTATAGAAAATATTGTTAACGGCTCCAAGGTAAATTATGATTCTAACAAACTGGAAAAAAGGGATATTGGGATACAACAAACACACGTATCAGATGATGATCTTACTCACCTCTCTGCCGTCATCGCGTCCGACTCTGGATTTCGGCTCAGTGCGCATGACCCCAGAGTTTGGGTCATGCGCACTATGAATCTGGGTGTACGCATCCTGGCTTCAAACTGAAGTAGTGCCCATGACCGAAACTCCTTGGTCATGCGTACTGAGCTGAAATCTCCCATCGGAAGCGATGGTGGCAGAGAGGTAAGTGAGATCATCCTCTGACGCTGTGCATTCATTAGCATGTTAGCATGCTCACAGGGGCGTACTAACATGCTAACGGAGCCGACTAGCGAGGGAAGAAACGCCCTTGAGGCAAGTGCCCTTGCTCATTAGCATACGATAAAAGATCTTTAGAAATACTTTTTCTATAGATTCCTTTATCTATGCTAGTGTATACAGGGACGGTTAGGCAGGGATTATCAATATGCACCCAGAACTGCTCGTGCTTCTCAGTGCATATTGGACCTGACAGGTTCCCTTTAAAGGATGTTGTGTGCACATAACACCTGTGTCATTAAGAATGGAGTGTCATAGAAACTGATTGGTATTATAATAATAATAATAATAGTAATAAAAAAAATACAAAAAACTTATTCACCTCTCACAGCTGTGTCCCATTCTAGACTCCTGGCATCAACATACAGGAGAGGCCATCAGATGACAGTTGGAGGCAATAGTAGTCACTGATTGACTGAATAAGCAGGCTGCAGCCTATCTTTGCAAGATTGTATGTTTATGATATCAAATACTATATATAGAGCACCCAAGTTTTGCATTGTTTATATACCTCAGGAAATTTACTTCTTCAACTAAGAAAACACATTTAAGCAAGTTTAGCAAATAATGAATAGTCTCTGAGTCTTTGATGTACAGCACATAAATTTTAGATGTGTGATTTAATATCAGGTGAATGAACCATGATATGATCCAGATAAACAACTACATATTGACCACTTATAGTTAAATAGTTACATTGGATGAAAAAAGACCTGGATCCATCAAGTTCAACCTTCCTTCACCAATTATACATTTTTGTCACTAAATTATCTATAACGCACAATGTTTTGTGTACTGAGGAAATCATCCAGCCCTCTTTTTAAAACTTTATAGTGTCTGCCATTACTACCTCTCAGTCTGACTGCTCTAACTGTAAAAAACTCTTTCATTCTGGTCCTTATTGTTATTTGGAAGAAATAAGTCATGTGCCAGTCTTTTGTATTGACCACACATGTATTAATACATATAAATGAGATCTCCTCTGAGGCGTCTTTTTTCTAACGTAAACAAACCCCAATTTTTCAACCTCTCCTCATATGTTAGGCTTTCCACTCCTTATAGTTGCCCACCATTGAAGCAAATTCTGAATATCATTTTGAAAATATGGAGCCCATATTCTAGATGTGACCTTACAAATAGTTTATAAAGTCCCAGCGTGGCATCCACGTGCTCACCCGCTCTCAGGCTTTGGCGGGGACATCCTCCCTCTCACCTGCCCAGCAGCTCCACAGCGTCCTCTCCTGCCCCGGGGTCTGCCATTGCCTCTTCATGCTCCCAAGTCATGCGTATTGCTTCTGTGAGGGCCCATAGGGTGGCCACGCCCTCTTTCTTAAAAGACCGGCGTCCCATTACCTGGAAGTGATCTCAGAGGTCACCTGTTACTTTAAAGGTATTTAAGTCTGCTTCCTCTGACAGGAAGCGCCTGAGCAACATTGCATATAGTGCGTTGCTAGTTTCAGATACTGCACGTTACTGTGTCCAGTCCTTGTACCAGTCTTGTCTATCTAACCTCTGTTTCGTCCTAGAGCCTACTCTCTACCACCGCTGTGCCGCCACATCAGAGCCACTACCCTTGTGCCAACATGCCTGAGCCATCACCACTATGCCGCCACATCAGAGTCACTACCCTTGTGTCGACCCGCCAGAGCCTTCACCGCTGTGCTGCCACGTCTGTATCAATACCTCTGCGCCACCATCTCCGTGCTGCTGCAACTGTGTACTCCAATATTGGACATTACGAGACTGTACCCATCCTTAAGAGACTATCTCTACAGGTCCCTGGCTTTCGTTCATTTAGGCCTTCCATTGGTGCAACACACGGTCCATGTGTAGGGGTTTGCTGCTTGTTACACCTTCGGGGGAGTGGTTCCACCCCTGGATGCTTGGCGACCCTAACATCCACACTTAATGCTTTTTATTATGTCCCATTGGACAAACAAACTTGCTGCTTTTAGAAGAATACTACATGGTAGGTTATTTCAGTTTTGGTCAGGAAATCGTCTGGTGGACTAAGGATCCAAATGAATTATAGTGGTTTTAATTAGCACTATTTTTTTAAGAACGACTAGGTAATCACAAAACATCCTACTGCAATCACCACTTCTAGAAGTCATTTTGTAAACCTCTGATTTCATTCATTGTCTCCTGACATCACCCCTGCATTATTACAAAATACTACCAATTGTCTGTCCGCCGTCTCCAACATCATGTCCTCCCTCTATCTAAAACTAAACCTTTCAAAAACTGAACTCCTCATGTTTCCTCCCTCCCCCAACCTTCCGAAACGTAATATTACCATTTTAGTGTGTGGTTCTGCCATTACGCCCTAGTAGCACGCCCTCTGTCTTGGGGTTATATTTGACTCCAATCTCTCCTCCACTCCCCATATTCGTTCACTCGCTCATTCATGTCAATTCCACCTCAAAAACATCTCTAGAATTCGTCCTTTTCTTACCGTTGACTCTGCAAAAACACTTAGGGCTACTTTACACATTGCGATATATCGTCGGGGTCACGATTGTTGTGACGCACATCCGACGCCGGTAGTGACATCACTACGTCTGTGCAGATTTTATGTATAAGTGGGGAAAATATGACTCTCCGACCTGTGACTGTGGAGCAGATCGTCAAACTATCCAGCACATTGTTGAGGAGTGCCCCCTGAGATCCTACCATGGTGACAAGAAGGATTTCTATATTGTAAATGATAACGCTATTGCATATATAGAAAATCTTGATATTCAAATTTGATTTTTATCCTTTTGATATTTTTCAATCACTGTCTATTGTCTGGTGTTTATTTTTATATGATGGTAAGATATACGTTCATACGATTAAATAAATAAAGTGACATCACAATGTGTAAATCCTAGGTGAGACGATGAACGAGCGCAAAACAAACAAAAATCGCTGATCTGTGTCATGTCGTTCATTTTTATAATGGCGCTCCTGCTGCAGATACAATGCTGTTTGTCGTTCCTGCAGTACCACACATCGCTGTGGTGAAGTCGCAGGAGCGACAAACATCTCCTTACATGCGTCCACCAGCAATGCGGAAGGAAGAAGGTGGGCGGGTTGTTATGTCCCACTCATCTCTGCCCCTCCGCTTCGATTGGCCGGCCGCTTAGTGACATCGCGGTGACGTCGCCGAACACACCTCCCCCTTGAAGGAGGGATTGTTCGGCGGTCACCGCGACGTTGCCGACAAGATATGTGCATGTGAAGCTGCCGTATCGATAATGTTCGCTACGGCAGCAATCAACACATATCGCATGTGTGACGGGGGCAGGTACTATCGCGCTCGACATCGCTAGCTGATGCTAGCGATGTCGCAACGTGTAAAGTACCCCTCACTGTTGCTCTCATTCATTCTCGCCTGGATTATTGTAATTCTTTACTAATTGGTCTCCCTTTTACTAAACTTTCCCCTTTCTAATCCATTCTGAATGCCGCAGCCAGGATCATTTTCCTCTTCAACCGCTTCACTGATGCTCTGTGCCAGTCATTGCACTGGTTGCCTATCCGCTACAGAATCCAACATAAACTTATCACTTTCACTCACAAAGCTCTCCACGGTTCCGCACCACCCTACATCTCCTCCCTCATCTCTGTCTATCACTCCACCCATGCCCTCTGCTCTGCTAATGACCTTAGATTGACATCCTCAACAATTCGAACCTCCCACTCCCGTCTTCAAGATTTTTCATGAGCTGCGCCTATGCTCTGGAACACACTACCAAGAACAATTCGATTAATTCCCAACATCCACATCTTTAAGCGGGCTCTAAAAACGCATTTCTTTAGACTAACCTATCACCTCACCTCCCTGACTTAATCTAGTCCCTTTTTGCCCTTCATAAAATTTACTTCCAATGCTTGTCCCCTTGTTCTTCTGGTTCCTTCCACTTCATGTACTTTTTTACACTCTGTACCTGTATAAATTTTGGCCGGCGACCGGTCCACGCAGCTTGTTTTGAATCCCCTATTAAATCGATGGCTGGACCATATATAACAAACTTTTCTCTTGGCTCCCCCCCTTGCCCCCTCCCCTTTTCACCTTTTGTGCCTCCCCTATTTACTCATAGACTGTAAGCATACGAGCAGGGCCCTCACTCCTCTTGGTCTCTTAATTTTGTTATTTTGTATTGTCTCATATTGTCTGTCCATGTCCCCTCTGAATTGTAAAGCGCTGCGGAATATGTTGGCGCTATAGAAATAACAATTATTATTATTATTATTATTTGATCCCTTACATGCCATGATAGCAACCACATCATCTACAGTAGTAGTCTAAACAGAGGGAGTGAGGTCACTGTCATGCCTCCACATTCACACTCCGCAACAAGACTGTAAAATGCTGTTGTATTGCTATAGCAACTAGAGGCCTAACAATGGCCTCCAGTCTGAAAGCTATGGAGGACTATGAGACTTTACTAGTGTTTAATAGGTTACTTGTCAGTAGAATTGTGACAGGCATATACAAGACACTGCAGATCCAAACACTAATAACTGAATGTGCTATGTAAGTGATCAAAATAACTTATGTTGAAGTTCCCTTTTGGGACTAATAAATAAGTGCAAAAAATAAATTATTTATACATAAAGTAAAAACAAAAAATACTATTTTTACATAAAAACACAAAACATATCTAAACATAATTGATATCACCGCGTTTGTAACAACCTGAATTATATGCCCATTGCAATTTGTCCAGTAGTTAATGGCATAAAATAAATGAAGAAAAATAATGCAAGATTTCAGTTTTTACTCCATTCACCTTTAAAATAAAAAAAAAAAAAAAGAGAAAACACAATAAAAAATTATCTAAACATCCTATATTCCCCCCAATGTTACCAGTGAAAAATATGTCCCATCACACAAAGCACAAGCTCTAGTACAGATTCATCAACAAAAAGAAAATGCTATGGTTCTCAGAAGATGGCAATAGAAAATGTTCTCAAGATGAACATGTGGGGTATCGCCATAATTCTACTGACAGAAAGTTGAAGGGGATTTACATCTTTTTGGATATTTTTTTACTTTAAAGTATGTAATGGGGGCTTCCGTTATATGTTCATCACATGAGTGCATTTCCTCTGTCGGCACTTTTATCATTGCAGCTTGTGAATAGGGATGGCTGACTGGCTCATTTCAATAGTCACCTTTTCTGTCTATACATAATCCATGATGGAGAAAATAGCCATGAAGCCAATCTCCTGCACACACCTCTGATGACGAGCCAACAAAAAATCCCTCTCCTGCGCAGGCTGAACATGGGATGTAACACTAATTAAAACCAGAAACTAATCCGCCCAGCGCCCCCTCCGACACCCCTTAGCCTTTGTAAATGTATTTTCATTGAGAGCCGTAGACTAGTTTGGCAGCGATTTATGTTCTGAAGGAACCAAGAAGTCATTTTGTTTTATGGGCACTTTAATTTGTCAGATATAACATTTGAGCTCTTGGAAAGTTGGGCGATAACTCTTATAGCGATGTAATAGTTTAAAAATTAGCCGTCATCCAGCTGTTCCTGAGAACTTCTAAGTGAGAAAGCTAAGGAAATGATCCAAAACATAACACATGTGATGGATCTGGGAAAAACTGCAGAAGTGATTGTGGATAATTCAGTCCCCAAACCTATATCCATTTCTACCTTGATTTGGCTTTCTGCAAGTCAGACATTTCTGCTGTGCAGGCGAAGGATTATGACATCAGTTGGATTTCTATAAGAATGACAAATATATCTGTCTCGAGTGCATTATAAAATATGCCGTGTAACGCTGTTAGCAGAAATGTCTTCTGCATTACTAAAGCCTCTTAAGGCCCCGCTGTGCCCAGTGTATACTAAGGTAACTAGCAGATGTCTGATTAGTGACAGCATATGTCCATTTCTAAATCACTTCCAGAAAAGTTGATGCTGCTTTCTGCTGTCTACACTTCGTCAGTTTTTATTAAAATATTAAACTGGATTATTTTCCCCAATGTCAGTATTATTTTTCAACTTGTGAAATATTATCTTTGCATGCACAGAGATGTAATTAAAAAGGATTGACAGCAGAAAGAGCTCCGCAGGAAACCCATAGTTTAATAGGAAGGCTTCAACATGTATAAAAAAGGGTTGGAAAAAGCAGCTGCTATTGTAATGTTATGTCTATAACCAAGGCAGCTTCTCTAAATTCTAAAAAAAAATAATTTAGCTACAAATAGAAATATAATTGTTAATATTCACACAATCGTTATACCTATGTATATGGCTAGTTTAGAAGATTCGTTCACAAATACTTATGTATTCATCTCATGTAAAGGGGTCTGTGATAACAGTTTATTTAGCATATACTTTCATATACATAGAGCACTCTTCTTCCTGAGTGACCACTAGTTGAAGCACTAGGGTCACACCATTCACTCATCCAAGAGAATTGGGTCAATTAAGCAAATCACACTCTGATCCTAGCTTGATCAGAGTATGAGCACAGTGTGATATGATTTTCTCAGATGAGGAGATGGAGAAAAAAATTTCTTCACCTTCTCCATTATGTCAGTCCATGAAAATCGAGCTCACTTGGATGTCATCCTAGTGCAGGCCGATGTTTTCCACAGACTCATTACTTGCATGGCCCAGTGTAATCCAAAAATCAGATTCAACTCAGACATGCAATGATTTTTTTCCTCAGACAATTTTGGTACAAAGAAAAAATTGGGCTTGTGCATGGCCCCATATAATAACATTGGTTTGAAAACGAGCCAATGTTCTGTTGGTTTGCAATTGGACTGAAAATCCGGTTGTGTGGGCGAGCCCTTAGAATATATTCACACAAGATAGGCTTGTCACAGAAATGTATACTTCTCTTCTTTTCATCTAAAAGGGTCTTGTAAAAATCCAATTGCATGCTGCATAAAAAAAAACCCATTCTCAGATATAGGAGCTGTTTTCTAGTTATAGAAATTTCAGCGCCAAATCGGCCACGTCAATATGTCTTCAGCACAACAAATTTGTGATAAATACATTTGATTGGGAACAATAGCTCATTACTTGCTGGTGCTTTACCCAATAAATAGTTTTACCATCAACACTCCAATCATGGAAAGCTGTATTGATATTTAGTTTGCTGTATTTTCCTATACCATTAGATGATGAAATAGAAAACTACAAAATTATACTTTATCCAACACTCGATGGGGTAGAAGAGTTATACAGTGTTCAGTTTTAACTTTCCTATGTAAGTGTATTCTAATGTACAAATGTATTTCATATTGGCCATTTAGCGACTCTACAATTAAACTGCCGACAAGAACACACCCTCACACCATTGCCAATAAGTGATAGACACATCTAAGCTCTTCCCTCTTTCTTAGAGCATGCTCACAAAAGTCTGCCATTCAGTAAAGATGTCTGGGGAAAACTTTCCTTCAAAGGGCTTACAGTATATTGGGATTCTGTGTTTGCATTACAGAATTAATGGCATATACTCAGTATAGCCCAAGAATATCAGATTCGTGGGGTTCAACACTCGATAACCCCACCCATCAGCTGTTTGATAAGAATGCTTCAATTCCAAAACTTCGTCATTGTTTGCATTGATTTGTACAGCATTAAAGTAAAAGCACCACATTGCAATACCCAACACAGCTGCTACTGTAGACATTGTGCAGGTACACAGAGCCCTGTAAATTCAAGTGTCCTTGTGACAGAAGTCATCCCTTTAAACAGAAGATCAATAGGGGTGCCAGGATATGAACACCTATAAATCTGGTATTGATGCTTATTAATGGATAGAACAGTTTATGAACATTGTAATCATAAAAAAGTTATTTTTTGCCACCTCTGATATATACTACTCAATTGTAAATTCGAGAAGTATTTGAAATTGAACTCTTCTTAAAGAGAATCTGTCAGCTTGTTTTTGCTACTTCATTTGAGAACAACATGATGTCGGCAAAGAGACTCTGAATCCAACGATCTATCACTTAGATTACTGGGTGCAGCTGTTCTGACACAATCAGCATTTTTAGATTTAACAACACAGGAGAGATGAGTGAGCACACCACCCAAACCAGGCTCTCAATAGAGATTGTACATTGATATTGAGGTGTCAATCACATGCGGGGGGAGGGGGTGTCGGGCAGCCATGCATATGACATTAAAGTCCAAGCAATGATGAGTCTCGCTGCTTAACAAACAAACATAGCAAATAACAGATCGGATCTTGACAAGACAGGAATTCTTGACTTCTCTGTTCAGGGCCGGCGTCAGCACCTGGCACACCTGGGCAAGTGCCAGGGCCCTGGTCAGCCGAGGGGGACCACTCACCTTCGTCAGTTATGCACCACCCCGGGCAGAGTTACGGGGACCGCAGTTCTCAGCAGGAAAGTGCAGCTGCTGTCCCTAATCCACACTGACACGCAGTCCACAGTGTTTGCTGCCTGCTTCTGGTCTGAAGTTCATCTATGGGCGGAGCTACCATGCGGTGTGCCCCAGTCCCACAGATGAAGAGGAACATCAGCGTTGCGCCAGCCAGTGACACCCAGCACAGTGCTGCTGTGCAGCGCTGTATAGACCCCTCTCCACCATAACCTGAGTGGTATGTTCCACACACACACCCTCTGTATGCCCCTCTCCCTCCAGAGCTGTATGTGTGGCGCCCCAGGACCTGGTCGCCACAACAGCATTGCCCCTCCAAAGGGTTAATGCTGAGCCTGGAGGTAATTGGGAGGTCTATTGGCCAGTAAGTTTAACATCCAACGCAGTTCCTCCCTCGGGCCAGCAGGGGGAGCTCTGAACCTGAAATTCCAGGGAGCATTCCTTAAGCCTGACCTGAGGGAGGGGTTAGTGGTCAGTCTGTAGAGAGAAGTCCTAGCAAGCAGACGCAGAGTAGTGCTGTCCTGTGGAACTGGGGCCTAGAGCTGGAGCAGCTTGGCCCAGTGAAGCAGGAGGAGCAGAGAGGCACAGAAGAGACTCGGACATCGGAGTCTGTGGCCACCAGGGCCTAAAATACTCCCTGGTAGCCGAATCCGAAGGGCAGGAGAGCTGCAAGCACCTGGCCCATAAACAGCTCGAAGGTACAGCTGCATCATCAGGGCCTGGTGTGGACTCCAGCAGAGAAGCACCAGAGAGGGCCTGCGCAGCCTTCCACAGAGGGAAAGGGACGTACCACCGGTCCCAGCAGCAAGAGGGCCATTGCTAAATTCACAGAGCAGGGTCCTATCACAGTAAGGAAAAGAACAGGAGTAGGCTTCATACTCATCTGGCCAAAACGACATCTCATTTACTTCCAGGCCGGGCGGAGCCCTCTACCACCTGTAACGGTCTCCCAGGACTAACCGTTTGTGAAGTAAAAGAGGAGAAGGTAAGAGACTGTTGTTTGTGCCTGTTTCTTTCGTTGCCTGTCGGCCCTGCACCGTGTTATCCACACAACACCATAGACTCTCACAAGCACCAACAGTGTCCCCGGGGCACCGCTCCACTGTGGGGAGCAGTACCACCATTGCTGCCATAACATCACCCCGGAGGCCTCACACAGCAGCGGCGGCTTAATAGCCGCAAACCAAAGGTGGCGTCACGAAATAAAAACTTTAATTACTCCCAAGTCACCAGCCATTTTAACTGACACCCACCAGGGCCACGGAGTCGGGCCCCGCCAGCACTGACGACCCCCGGACAAGTCCGGCCCGGCACCGGGTGTCCCATAGCCCTGGGGTGGGCGAGTCACTTTTTGGATACGGGGTCCCAGGTAACAACCATCCCTTATAAACTGTACAAAAGATATTGGGCTGATTCAGACATTGACCATGGCCCAGATGATGATTAACAATTGTGGCCAGTAATGGTCAGCCCTTGCCTCAAATTGGGTACAAGGAAGTAACCATTAAAGTGGGGCGGGTAGAATTGCCGTGTCAGGGGATGATAATTGTAGATAATGATCACAAAGAATCTAACCCACTGCTAACCATTGGTACAAATGTGATGGAAAATTGTCTTGCCGAAGTGATAATTTTGTTGCAGCAGGCGTCTGAAGGTGCCAGCTCCGGGCAGCAGCGTGCCCTACAGAGGGAGATCAGAGCCCTGATGAGGAGGCAGCAGGTAGAGCTGGCCGGAGGAGAAATTGGCAGTGTAAGGGTAAGTGACCCTCTCCCCATTGCAATCCCCCCAAAAAGTGAAATATTGATATGGTGTCGGGCAGCAAACGGGCCTCAAGGGTCAAGATTACCAGGCCCTGGTGGAACCTGTGTATTCAGAAAGTAGGCCTGGTGTCCTGATAGCCAGAGGGGTAGCAGACGTCCGCAAGGGAAGAGTGCCCGTCCGCGTCCTGAATTGTGGGGAGGAGGAAGCCAAATTGCCCCGGTACGCCACTGTAGCAAAACTGTACACTGTCAGTAACAATACCATCAAAGCAGTGGAACCCTTGATCCCGCCCGACCAGGCGGAAGACAATGGCTCCAAGGGACAGCTGGAAGACTGGTGCCAAAAATTACATGTGGGCACCGACTCCACCCCCTCACACCAAAAGCATGGGGTTTACCGGGTGGTACAGGAGTACGAGCGGGTCTTCAGCAAACACCCCCTAGATTTTGGGCAGGTAAAGGGGGTTAAACATCAAATCCCCACGGGTGATCATCATCCCATTAAAGAGAGATACCACCCAAGTACCGGGCTGGCAAGAAGAATAACAATGCTGATGCGCTGTCCAGAATGCCTCACTTACCCGAGTCTGGAGAAGACCTGGATGAACTTGAAGAGATAGAGTTACCGGCTTTCCATTACCAAGGTGTTTCCCAGTGTGAGCATGCTGTAGGAGAGAAGCGCTCGAGCCAGCACGAGGTCTCGGTCAACCCATTACTCCACCATAATTGGGAAGAAACACAGAACGGTGACCCGGCCGTGCGATTGGTCAAAGAAAAGCTAGCACAAGCTGAGACCCATCTTGGCCCAGATGCTCCAGAAGAAGCCCAGCAGCTGTGGAAGGAGAGGGGACGACTATTCACCTACCAAGGCAAGCTATGCAAGAGATATGTCAACTGGCGAACGAATGAACTCGTCTGGCAGATAGTGGTCCCACAGAGGGATGCTCCAATGGTCCTAGCAGCTTACCATGATAAAGCAGGACACTTCGGGTGGAAGAAGTTGGAGACCCTACTCCGTGATCGGTTCTACTGGGTGCACATGAGAAAGACAGTCGAGAAGTGGTGCCGAGACTGTGGTCCGTGTAACCTGAGGCGGAAAGATGGTGCCAGCCAGAGGTCTCCCCTACAGCCAATTGTCACGAAGCAACCCCTAGAGTTGGTGGCCCTGGACCACGTGAAGTTAACACCGAGCCGGTCAGGCTATGTTTACGCCCTCACCATTGTGGACCATTACTCTCGTTTCCTGGTAGAAGTGCCTGTGAAAGACCAGACAGCCAGAACAGCAGCTAGAGTGTTTCAGGCATACTTTTGTCGACCTCACGGTTACCCTGAAAGGGTACTGACTGATCAAGGACCTGCTTTCAAGGCAGAAGTGTTCCAAGAGTTCTGTAATATGTACGGTTGTAAGAAAATCAGAACAACACCGTACCACCCCCAAACCAATGGCTTGTGCGAGAAGATGAACCATGTGGTTATTGATATGCTCAAGACTCTACCTCTGGAAGAAAGAAACCAATGGCCAGAGAAGTTACCAGATCTGGTAGACCTGTATAACCATTTCCCAGTAAATTCGACCAACTGCAGCCCTGCTTACCTGATGCGAGCAAGACCTGGCAAGTTACCTGTAGACTTGGAGATGGGAACTGTGTCACCTGAAGCAGTTCAAGAGATAGAAGATTGGGATACAGAGCGACAACAGCAGTACCGCAGAGTTCAGGAATGCGTAGAAAAGAGCCTGTCCCAAGCAAGAACGAGACAAGAACAGAACTACAATCAAACAGCCCCAGCAACTCCCTTAGCACCTGGAGAACAGGTCCTCAAGAAAAAGCGGAGGGCGCATAAATTAGATGATCAGTGGGAGAATGAACCCTACACCATTATTCCCTCCAACTTTGACAATAGTAAGGTATGCCTCATAAGCAAAGATGAAGGCAATACCTATCAAACAGTTTCTAGAGACCGCCTGAAAGCGTGCCCTGAGCGGTGCAAAATCCAAAAAGAAGTGGAAGAAATTCAAGAAAAAGAGGAAGAGATGATACAAACGATCCTTGGCAAATTCCCCAAAACTTGGACCCGAATAAATAATTCCATAGTGGTACCAGTCTTGACGTTCCCGCAGTTGGTCGAGCCAGAGACAGAAGAGGTTCCAGATCCACCTAAGGAACTGTCCGACCCAACACAAGATGACACGCCAGCAGTGGAACAGGAGAATCAACCCCCTGTCAGTGGTGAACCTGTCGTACCCTTGGCGACTCTCAGACCACGTAGGCAATCATCACGCATACCTATCAGGGTTAGGCCTACCCATAGTGCTGAGGTAGCAGACACTCCAAATAGTCAGGGACAAACACCAGAGTTACGCAGGTCCCAACGCAGCACTCGGGGACAGCCCCCTCCGAGGTATAGAGAGTAAAAAGAAAAAGTACCCATTAGAATGTATATAGTTATGTGAAAATGTCTTGTATGTAATGTTTTGTTTTAGGTGATTAAGTAAATGGACAATTGGGTCACTGGACTATGAGTGGCCAACACTTTAATTGTTCATAGTTAGCACCCCTGAAGAAAAACCCGTCCGGCGTGCATAGAGTGGGGTCAGCAATGCTCTGATGCCAGCACGAGGTCTCGGTCAACCCATTACTCCACCATAATTGGGAAGAGACACAGAACGGTGACCCGGCCGTGCGATTGGTCAAAGAAAAGCTAGCACAAGCTGAGACCCATCTTGGCCCAGATGCTCCAGAAGAAGCCCAGCAGCTGTGGAAGGAGAGGGGACGACTATTGGTGCTCGTGAGAGTCTATGGTGTTGTGTGGATAACACGGTGCAGGGCTGACAGGCAACGAAAGAAACAGGCACAAACAGCAGTCTCTTTACCTTCTCCTCTTTTACTTCACAAACGGTTAGTCCTGGGAGACCGTTACAGGTGGTAGAGGGCTCCGGCCAGCCTGGAAGTAAATGAGATGTCGTTTTGGCCAGATGAGTATGAAGCCTACTCCTGTTCTTTTCCTTACTGTGATAGGACCCTGCTCTGTGAATTTAGCAATGGCCCTCTTGCTGCTGGGACCGGTGGTACGTCCCTTTCCCTCTGTGGTAGGCTGCGCAGGCCTTCTCTGGTGCTTCTCTGCTGGAGTCCACACCGGGCCCTGATGATGCAGCTGTACCTTCGGGCTGTTTATGGACCAGGTGCTTGCAGCTCTCCTGCCCTTCGGATTCGGCTACCAGGGAGTATTTTAGGCCCTGGTGGCCACAGACTCCGATGTCCGAGTCTCTTCTGTGCCTCTCTGCTCCTCCTGCTTCACTGGGCCAAGCTGCTCCAGCTCTAGGCCCCAGTTCCACAGGACAGCACTACTCTGCGTCTGCTTGCTATGACTTCTCTCTACAGACTGACCACTAACCCCTCCCTCAGGTCAGGCTTAAGGAATGCTCCCTGGAATTCCAGGTTCAGAGCTCCCCCTGCTGGCCCGAGGGAGGAACTACATTAGATGTTAAACTTACTGGCCAATAGACCTCCCAATTACCTCCAGGCTCAGCATTAACCCTTTGGAGGGGCAATGCTGTTGTGGCGACCAGGTCCTGGGGCGCCACATATGTGCCCTCCCCCTTGAGATCTAATGGGCCCTAGTGAGCTGTATGGGCTCCCCCCGAACTGTATGTGCTGGCCTCCCACAGCCATATGTGCTGGCCCCCACAGCTTTGTGTGGTCCCCAGAGCCGTGTGGGCACATGTCTCAGCTGCTTCCACCATAAGCTACAACCCTTGTATAAAAAGGAGATAGCTAAAACAGTCTGCGTGTGCAGCAGAGCTGTGTGTATGTGTGTGCAGCAGAGCTGTGTGTATGTGTGTGTGCAGCAGAGCTCTGTGTATATGTGTGTGCATCAGAGCTGTGTGTATGTGTGTGTGTGTGTGTGTGTGCGCAGCAGAGCTGTGTATATGTGTGTGGTGTGCAGAAAAGCTGTGTGTATGTGTGTGTGTAGCTGAGCTATGTGTATGTGCAGCAGAGCTGTGTGTATGTATGTGTGCAGCAGAAGAGCTGTATGTATGTGTGTATGCAGCAGAGCTGTGTATGTGTGTGCAGCAGAGCTATGTGAATATGTACTCTTTGGGCAGGAGAGCTGTGTGTGCAGCAGAGCTATGTGTACACAGTATGTACACTTTGGGCAGCAGAGTACTGTGTGTGTATACAGCAGTGCTTTGTGTGTAGTAATACAATGCCCATAAAGGCAACAGAACTGTGTGTACACAGTATGTACACTTTGGGCAGCAGAGTACTGTGTGTGTATACAGCAGTGCTTTGTGTGTAGTAATACAATGCCCATAAAGGCAGCAGAGCTGTGTCTTTACATATGCAGCAGAGATGTGTATCAAGGTGTGTGTGTTAGTGTGTGTGCAGCAGAGCTGTGAGTGTGTATCTATGCATCAGACCTGTGCGTGCGGCCCCCCATAGCTGTGTGTGCTTCCCCTCCATGTGCAGCCCCCCCAGAGCTGTATGTGCAGCCTCCAGAACCATATGTGTAGCTTAAGAACCATATCTGTGGCTCCCCAGAGCACTATGCTGCCCACCCCAGTAATGTGTATGCTCCCAGATCTGTTTGCCACTCCAGTAACATCTATGTCCCCCTCAGTAATGTGTATGCCCCCAGTAATGTCTATGCCCCGTGCCCCTCCTGTGATGTATATATTGTAGCCCCCAGCCAGTTTATATGTATTTTTCTTAATTTCTCTTTAAATATGTATATGTACATATACATATATGTGTATGTATCTGTGTATGTGCGTATTTGCGTTTAGATGGGGCCCACTGAGACTCTTTTGCCTGGGGCCCACAAAAACCTGGAGCCGGCCCTGTCTCTGTTTTAACTCTTGCAGCATGCGGTCTTTAGATTACATAGCAAAAACCTGCTGACAGATTCCCTTTAAATGCAGATCTGTATATAATAAGTAGATGTAATGCACAAAAAAATAGTAGTATAAATACTGTGTATTAGCACTATAAGCTATTTGCTATTATTGTTTTTTTTTTTACAAAATGTCATGCATTCCTTTGTTATGTGTGCAGATGTTTTACTTACCCTGGGGGACAAGCTTGTAAGTTGCAGGATACCCGTCCTGTGATAGGTCGATTCTTTGCATTACAGAATGAAGTATTGACTTGAATCCTCATATCTTTGTAGCATGCATCTTTGGTGTTCATGTATCCTGCAATAGTGCAAACAATCTGAATTTTATTATTTTGTTACCATTAGACATATTTTCAATATAAATCTAGGATCTTTCAACTTTAAAGTGGTTGTCTGATAAATGGAATGCCATTATAAATATCTACCTTTAAGCCATAACCACTTTTGTAATCTGCTTTATTCTAAAATTATTTTATGACCATAAATCACACACACACACACACACACACACACACACACACACACACACACACACACACACATACGCACACACACACACACACAGGTAATGGAAAAGGGGAAGGTGCAGCTGCACCCAACTGGTCCCTGTACAGACTAAAAGGGCTAGAGGGGAGGCCTCACACTGGCTCCAAGGGGAGAGGAAGGTGAGCAGGGAAAAACAGAGACCCAGTGCGAGATAAACTGAAAAAAGTTCCAATAAGGTAAAAGGATTAGGTGTTGGGAAGGAAAACACACGGACCCACAGCAGACACTCAACTGGAGTTGCAAAAGTAGAGAGACGTGTTATTCCTCCAATGCAACAGATAAATAAAACTATTCTACTTTTGCAAGCACTGCAAACACTGTTATTATTTTCTGTTTTCTAATCAAAATTACAATTCAATAGTATAGGACGTTATGATTCAAGGAAGAAGGCAAGGAAAAATAAAAGCGCAAAATGAAAAATGGCAGCTTTGGGAAGGGGTTAATGTCAAAAACAACAAGCTCCATGTTTCTAAAACTTCATTCTAGATATTATTTTTATCATTTTCATTTTGTGGGGCTACATAGGAAAAAAATAAACATATATATGTATGTATATACAGTACAGACCAAAAGTTTGAACACACCTCATTCAAAGAGTTTTCTTTATTTTCAGGACTCTGAAAATTGTAGATTCACATTAGAGGCATCAAAACTATGAATTAACACATGTGGAATGAAATACTTAACAAAAAAGTGTGAAACAACTGAAACATGTCTTATTTTCTAGGTTCTTCAAAGTAGCCACCTTTTGCTTTCATTACTGTTTTGCACATTCTTGTCATTCTCTTGATGAGCTTCAAGAGGTAGTCACCAGAAATGTTTTTTGAACAGTGTTGAAGGAGTTCCCAGAGATGCTTAGCACTTGTTGGCCCTTTTGCCTTCTCGATCTGGTTCAGGTCTGGTGACTGTGGAGACCAGGTCATCTGGCGTAGCACCCCATCACTCTCCTTCTTAGTCAAATAGCCCTTACACAGCCTGGAGGTGTGTTTGGGGTCATTGTCCTGTTGAAAAATAAATGATAGTCCAACTAAACGCAAACCGGATGGAATAGCATGCCGCTGCAAGGTGCTGTGATAGGCATGCTGGTTCTGTATGCCTTCAATTTTGAATGAATGACCAACAGTGTCACCAGCAAAGCACCCCCACACCATCACACCTCCTCCTCCATGCTTCATGGTGGGAACCAGCCATGTAGAGTCCATCCGTTCACCTTTTCTACAAAGACACGGTGGTTGGATCCAAAGATCTCAAATTTGGACTCATCAGACCAAAGCACAGATTTCCACTGGTCTAATGTCCATTCCTTGTGTTCTTTAGCCCAACCAAGTCTCTTCTGCTTGTTGCCTGTCCATAGCAGTGGTTTCCTAGCAGCTATTTTACCATGAAGGCCTGCTGTACAAAGTCTCCTCTTAACAGTTGTTCTAGAGATGAGTAGGTGTGTCCAAACTTTTGGTCTGTACTGTATACATATATATATATATATATATATATACATATCTATATATATATATATTTTTTTTTTTTTTTAGGTGGTTGATTTTATAAATATTTGAAACGAAAACGAATTTTTAATATTCCTGTATAGCGAGGTGCCCTCTGGTACTGCAATTGTAGGAAGTGTGAAATGTGCCAGCATCTTCTGCCACTTCTGATTCATCACCACGGTGTAGACTCCATTTATGAATATTGAATTTTCATTAACCGATTTTAATTTTTTTGTGCTAAAGTGAAAAGTGGATGCAAATTAGTATCAGCAGTTTTTGAGACCCTTAACTTTTTTTTGTCAAGAGACCTTTCTAAGTACTTGGGTTTTTTGCATGGTGAGATGACTTTTTTTTTTATACAGACATCACTCTGGAAAAGTTCACTTTCTATTGCCTTATTTTTTGAAAGACATGAAGTGACCCCCCCTCAAAAAAAAATAAATGGCAAAATCCAATGTCTTGATTTTTTATTTACAGCATTAATCTTATCTTAATGGATTGTATTTTTACAGATGTACTGTTATCAAATATATGTTTAATTTTTGTTTCTTTACCCAAAGAGAAAGATTGAAACTATATTTTTTATACATATATTAAAAAATTATATTTGTGATCTCTTTAAGGGGCTGGACCCTGTTTGATTGCTTGTTGTATATACTGCAGAAATACAGTGTTGCAATATATGTAGAAGATTATGTTCTCCTATGAAGACCAGCCATAGGCTGGGCTTCACAGAAATAAGGTGGCAGCCAAGGGGGCTCTCAGCAAGCCAAGACTACGTCGAGGGGCACTAATGGTGGCCAGTGCATGTTTTCACACCAGCAATTAGTCCATTTTAATGGCACTGTTGGAGATTGAGCAATGCTGTTTAACCATTTAATTTCTGTTTTAAGAGCTAGCTCTTGTCAGTGGTGTTAAAGCCAAATGTTGGTTATGTAATACCGATGGCCAATTGTCATGTATGGTGTATGCTAAAATTCTGAGCCTGCTTCATATATGTGGCCATGACGTGGGATGCAGTATTAGGGCCTATAAATAGAATGTCCTATAATGGGTCAACACCCTTGGTCATGGAAGAGTTATCCAGTTTCAGTTCCATTTCTTATTTGGATAAAAAGAAGATATTTTTATGGAATTTCCACTCAAGGAAAAATCTAACAAATAGATTTCACATATCTAGCAATGGGGCCAGCTGTTGTGGTTGAAGATTGTAGGACATGAAAAGGCAATTGACAGTACTCCTAATTAGCTGCAAACATCTTGTCTTTTGCTCTACTGATTCTAATGCCATCCGTTACTGAAAACAACTAATTACTGTTCTAGGTTCCTAATCATTGACATTTCTCAGTAAAATGATAGGTCATAAGTTTCCCCTTGCCTTTACATTCAGCTGTATGAACAAAATGAAATTTAATGTATAACAAAAGACAAAGCGAAAAGTTTTTCTGTGTGAAGACTAGCTCCAATCTGTATGTCGAAACAAGCATTAAATTGTTATTTTTTTTTATATAATAGCATATATTAACCAGCTCCAACATATGACTAATTCTTTGGCATTAGCAGCATGAAGAGCTAACACTGAACTCCACCATGATGTCCTTTCTAAGATATGATAACTGTGTACATATCATATTGAGAGCTGACATCTCCATTTATTAGTTTTTGGCAAGAGAGTTTTACTTTGAGATACCTCTCTCCATATCTGGCTGATTTAAGATAAACCTCTTGACTTGTCCAGATAGGCAGGCATGTGATCTTATAAGTTTGGCTTAAAGAATCACATCTTTTAACCCTTTTTCTGCAAGTCATTGAATGAGAATAAGTAAAAAATAAAGTTGAGTTATTTTTCAATGTATCTTTAAACCATTGAAAATGTAAAACTATAATGAAACAAAAAAATATTCAATTCTTTATGCATGGCAAAAAAAGTTCCAATTACAACAAAAAAAAAGTAAACACTTCGCTCAATCCAATCAGAAAAGCATGATAACTAGTGATGAGCGAGCATGCTTGTCACTACTCGGTACTCGCACGAGTATCACTGTACTCGGGCTGCTCGGCGGGGACCGAGTAATCTCGCGATACTCGTGCTTTACTCGTGGTCTTCATTTCTGCATGTTGGCGCTCTTTTGAGAGCCAGCCCTCATGCAGGGATTGGCTGGCAGACCACTGCAATGCCACAGCCCTGTTAGTTGTGGAATTGCAGTGATTGGCCGGCCTGCACAGCGTCACCGAGCCTTTATATAGGCCGGCGCGCTGTGCTCTGCTCACAGCTATTCTGACAGTGAGTGTAGGGAGAGTGTCGCTGATTCAGGGAAAGCTTTGCGGCCCTTTATAGCTTTTTCAGTTGCAGTGCTGCAAACAGTGTGACCAAAAGTCCTTCTCAGGACTATTCTAGTTGTATACAGGCAGGCAGGGTATAGCCAGGTCGGCGTACAGTAGCAGAGTCCTTCTCAGGACTATTGTTGCTATATACAGGCAGGGTATAGCCAGGTCTGAATACAGGCTAGTGACCAAAAGAGTCCTTGTCAGGACTATTGTAGCAGTATACAGGCAGGCAGGCAGGCAGGGTAGTGGTGACCGTATACCAGCCTTCATATCTGGGGCTGGTGTACACAGTGTAAAACAGTCCAGATAGTGTCTGACTTGTCTGTACTGTAATTGTCGCTCCCCAAAAAAACCTGTTAGGTTATTATTGCGTCCGTGCTTGGTTTTTAAAACCGCACGTGTGTGCCTGTTGGTGGCAGCGTACAGGTGCACTGGTGTGCGTTTTTACCAAACTATTATATAACGCACAAGTGTAGTGTATAATACACGTCAGTCAGCAGTGGCTGATAGTGTCAGAGTTCTTAATTTTTGCTCCTAAAACCTGTGTTAGGTTATTATTGCGTCCGTGCTTGGTTTTTAAAACCGCACGTGTGTGCCTGTTGGTGGCAGCGTACAGGTGCACTGGTGTGCGTTTACCAAACTATTATATAACGCACAAGTGTAGTGTATAATACACGTCAGTCAGCAGTGGCTGATAGTGTCAGAGTTCTTAATTTTTGCTCCTAAAACCTGTGTTAGGTTATTATTGCGTCCGTGCTTGGTTTTTAAAACCGCACGGGTGTGCCTGTTGGTGGCAGCGTACAGGTGCACTGGTGTGCGTTTACCAAACTATTATATAACGCACAAGTGTAGTGTATAATACACGTCAGTCAGCAGTGGCTGATAGTGTCAGAGTTCTTAATTTTTGCTTCTAAAACCTGTGTTAGGTTATTATTGCGTCCGTGCTTGGTTTTTAAAACCGCACGTGTGTGCCTGTTGGTGGCAGCGTACAGGTGCACTGGTGTGCGTTTTTACCAAACTATTATATAACGCACAAGTGTAGTGTATAATACACGTCAGTCAGCAGTGGCTGATAGTGTCAGAGTTCTTAATTTTTGCTCCTAAAACCTGTGTTAGGTTATTATTGCGTCCGTGCTTGGTTTTTAAAACCGCACGTGTGTGCCTGTTGGTGGCAGCGTACAGGTGCACTGGTGTGCGTTTTTACCAAACTATTATATAACGCACAAGTGTAGTGTATAATACACGTCAGTCAGCAGTGGCTGATAGTGTCAGAGTTCTTAATTTTTGCTCCTAAAACCTGTGTTAGGTTATTATTGCGTCCGTGCTTGGTTTTTAAAACCGCACGTGTGTGCCTGTTGGTGGCAGCGTACAGGTGCACTGGTGTGCGTTTTTACCAAACTATTATATAACGCACAAGTGTAGTGTATAATACACGTCAGTCAGCAGTGGCTGATAGTGTCAGAGTTCTTAATTTTTGCTCCTAAAACCTGTGTTAGGTTATTATTGCGTCCGTGCTTGGTTTTTAAAACCGCACGTGTGTGCCTGTTGGTGGCAGCGTACAGGTGCACTGGTGTGCGTTTTTACCAAACTATTATATAACGCACAAGTGTAGTGTATAATACACGTCAGTCAGCAGTGGCTGATAGTGTCAGAGTTCTTAATTTTTGCTCCTAAAACCTGTGTTAGGTTCTTAGTGCGTCCGTGCTTGCATTTAAAAACCGCACGTGTGTGCCTGTCGGTGGCAGCGTACAGGTGCACTTGTGTGCAATTTCCAGAAACTTTGATATAACGCACAAGTAGTGAATATACACGTCAGCAGTGCACAGCATTGCAAAATGCGCAAGGGCATTGGCAAGGAACAAGGAAGTGGACGTGATGGTGGTGCAGGCAGAGGCCGAGGTCGTGGGCAAGCTCTAATTTCGCCACAACAAAGGGCCACATCTAGTCGCTCGCACGTCCTGTCCCAAATTCTTGGGGACCGCAGCAGTACACCGCTCTTGAACCAAGACCAGTGTCAACAGGTTGTTAGTTGGATAGCGGATAATGCTTCCAGTCAGATTGGCACCACCACAAACACTCTGTCTTCCACACGGTCAAGTGTCAGTAGCCGTGATACTGCACCGCACATTTCTGAACCTGATCCTCCTTCCTACCACCAGGCTGAGTACACGTCCTCCTCGGACATTAATGATCCCACACTTGGACACTCGGAAGAGCTGTTCACGTTTCCATTCACACATTCTGGCCTCTCGCCAGCTCATATTGAAGTGGGTCATGAGGAGATCGTCTGTACAGATGGCCAAATATTTGAGCAGCCACGTTCTCACGAAGTTGGCAACGTGTCTCAACAAGTGGTGGACGATGATGAGACACAATTGTCAGCAAGTCAGGAGGAGGAGCAGGGTGCGGAAGAGGAAGACGACGTGGTGGATGATCCAGTAACTGACCCAACCTGGCAGGAGGATATGCAGAGCGAGGACAGCAGTGCACAGGGGGAGGGAGGCGTAGCATCACAACAGGCAGTAAGAAGCAGGGTGGTGGCCCCAGGCAGAAGTCAGGCAACCGTTCCCCGGAACAACACGACGACACAAGGTGCCTGTACAAATGTTAGGTCTTCACGAGTCTGGCAGTTTTTTAAGTTGGATCCAGATGATTCAAAAAAGGCCATTTGCAACACCTGCCGTGCCAGCATCAGCAGGGGTACCAAAACTAGCAGCCTGACCACCACCAGCATGATCAGGCACATGTCAGCCAAGCACCCGACTTTGTGGGAAGTACAACAGAGTCGAGGAGCAGTGCTTGCTGATGTCACTGCTACGTCTTCGCTGGTTGTGCATGCGAGCCAATCCTCTGTCCATGCTGCCTGCGAACAAGCCTCCTCCACTCCTGCACCTGCAGTTGCCTACGCAGAAAGAACACCATCATCAAGCACGTCCTTGTCCCAGCGCAGCGTTCAGTTATCCATTCAGCAAACCTTTGAACGCAGGCGCAAATACACTGCCAACACCCCACATGCCACAGTTCTAAATGCTAACATTTCGCGACTGCTTGCGCTGGAAATGTTGCCTTTTAGGCTGGTGGAGACAGAAGCATTCCGTGACCTGATGGCGGCAGCTGTCCCACGTTACTCGGTCCCCAGCCGCCACTATTTCTCCCGGTGTGCCGTCCCCGCGTTGCATAACCACGTGTCACAAAACATCACACGTGCCCTGAACAACGCTGTTTCACCCAAGGTCCACCTAACCACAGACACGTGGACAAGTGCTTGTGGGCAAGGCCGCTACATCTCGTTGACGGCACACTGGGTTAATATTGTGGAAGCTGGGACCCAGTCTGAGCGAGGGACGGAACACGTCCTTCCCACACCAAGGTTTGCAGGCCCTACCTCAGTCAGTGTTTCACCCACACTCTACAGCTCCGGAATGTCATGCTCTTCAGCCTCCTCCTCCTCCTGCGCATCCTCATCCACTGTGCCCTCCACACCAGTCACAAGCTGGAAGCACTGCAGCACTGCCTCGGCGAAGCGGCAACAGGCTGTGCTGAAGCTAATCTGCATAGGTGACAAACCCCACAATGCAGAAGAGCTGTGGACAGCTCTGAAACAGCAGGCAGATCACTGGCTCACACCTCTGAACCTAAAGCCAGGAAAGGTCGTTTGTGACAATGGCCGGAACCTGGTGGCGGCTTTGAGGCGAGGCCAGCTGACACATGTTCCATGCGTGGCCCATGTGCTCAACCTCGTGGTTCAGCGGTTTATAAAGTCATACCCAGAGCTGTCTGATCTGCTGGTAAAAGTTCGCCGCCTGTCTGCACATTTTCGAAAGTCACCTACTGCTTCAGCCGGCCTTGCCGGCTTTCAGCGCAGTTTGCATCTTCCGGCTCACAGACTGGTGTGTGATGTCCCCACGCGTTGGAATTCAACTCTGCACATGTTGGTCAGGATATGTGAGCAGAAGAGGGCAGTTGTTGAGTACCTGCATCACCTAAGCCGTCGGGAAATGGGTCAAACTCCACACATAACACCTGAGGAGTGGAGATGGATGTCAGACCTATGTACCATCCTCCAAAACTTTGAGGACTCCACCAAGATGGTGAGTGGTGATGACGCCATTATTAGCGTCACCATACCGCTACTCTGCCTTCTAAAACGGTCCCTGCTGAAAAACAAACATGATGCATTGCAGGCGGAGCGCGATGAGTTGCAGCAAGAAACAGTAGTGGGTGTGGGTGATAACACACAGCCCAGCCTCGTCTCATCACAACGTGCAGTGGAGGACTATGACGAGGAGGAGGATGAAGACATGGAGCAACTCTCCGGCCAAATTGAGGATATGACATGCACACCAGTCATATCCTCGATTCAGCGTGGCTGGCCAGAGGACAGGGTAGATGAGGAGGAGGAGGAGGAGGAGGAGGAGGAGGAGGAGGACAGCATGTTCAGTCATCTTGTTGGTCAGGCTACTGAAGTCCTGGCTGTTAAGAGTCTGGCGCACATGGCTGACTTTATGGTAAGCTGCCTGTCTCGTGACCCTCGCGTTAAGAACATCTTGGCCGACAATCATTACTGGTTGGTAACACTGTTAGACCCACGCTACAAGGAGAACTTTTTGTCTCTTATTCCCGTGGAGGAGAGGTCAACCAAAATGCAGCAGTTTCGGAAGGCCATACTCACGGAAGTAGGCAAAGCATTCCCCTCACAAAACGCTAGCGGCATAGGTCAGGAATCAGTGGACAACCGAGGCGTACAGCCGAGAGAGGCACAAGTCCAATCCGCCAGAGGTAGGGGAACAGTCTTTAAGATGTGGGACAGTTTTCTCAGCCCCTCACGTACCACAGCCCCTGAGGTGCGGGGTAGTGCCACAAGAAATCCTAAGTTTGCCCAGATGCTGAAGGAGTACCTTGCAGATCGAACAACTGTACTCCGACATTCCTCTGTGCCTTACAATTATTGGGTATCCAAGCTGGACACGTGGCATGAATTGGCTCTCTACGCCTTGGAAGTCCTGGCCTGCCCTGCTGCTAGCGTTTTGTCAGAGCGTGTTTTTAGTGCCGCAGGTGGAATCATTACAGATAAACGCACCCGCCTGTCAACTGAAAATGCTGACAGGCTGACTCTGATAAAGATGAACAAGGGTTGGATTGGGCCAGACTTCACCACACCACCAGCAAATGAGAGCGGAGTTTAAAGTTTGCCATGTACCTCCACTCACCCATGGGTACACTTCTCGACTTTGGATAATCGCTGGACTGCTCCTCCTTCTCCTCATGCGCCATCATGATGACCGTTACAATAGTTAGGTCTTTGTTTCAGGTATACCCCCAGTGGTAAATTTTTTCGCCCATTCTTTGCAGAATGGACATTACAACGACAGGAGACCCGCTCCTTTGCAATGGGAACAATGTTTTGAGGCCCTCATGCACGTCTCTACCCAGGGACAACGTGGAGCCTCCCAATTTTTGGCTGCCCTGCCTAAGGGCTATACTGAAATACACCCACTTCCTTACAATGGGCACTTCAGGTTTACAGGCCATCATGCACGTCTCTATCCAGGGACAATGTGGAGCCTCCCAATTTTTGGCTGCCCTGGCAAAGGGCTATACTGAAATAGACCCACTTCCTTACAATGGGCACTTCAGGTTTACAGGCCATCATGCACGTCTCTATCCAGGGACAATGTGGAGCCTCCCAATTTTTGGCTGCCCTGGCAAAGGGCTATACTAAAATAGACCCACTTCCTTACAATGGGCACTTCAGGTTTACAGGCCATCATGCACGTCTCTATCCAGGGACAATGTGGAGCCTCCCAATTTTTGGCTGCCCTGGCAAAGGGCTATACTGAAATAGACCCACTTCCTTACAATGGGCACTTCAGGTTTACAGGCCATCATGCACGTCTCTATCCAGGGACAATGTGGAGCCTCCCAATTTTTGGCTGCCCTGGCAAAGGGCTATACTGAAATAGACCCACTTCCTTACAATGGGCACTTCAGGTTTACAGGCCATCATGCACGTCTCTATCCAGGGACAATGTGGAGCCTCCCAATTTTTGGCTGCCCTGGCAAAGGGCTATACTAAAATAGACCCACTTCCTTACAATGGGCACTTCAGGTTTACAGGCCATCATGCACGTCTCTATCCAGGGACAATGTGGAGCCTCCCAATTTTTGGCTGCCCTGGCAAAGGGCTATACTGAAATAGACCCACTTCCTTACAATGGGCACTTCAGGTTTACAGGCCATCATGCACGTCTCTATCCAGGGACAATGTGGAGCCTCCCAATTTTTGGCTGCCCTGGCAAAGGGCTATACTGAAATAGACCCACTTCCTTACAATGGGCACTTCAGGTTTACAGGCCATCATGCACGTCTCTATCCAGGGACAATGTGGAGCCTCCCAATTTTTGGCTGCCCTGGCAAAGGGCTATACTGAAATAGACCCACTTCCTTACAATGGGCACTTCAGGTTTACAGGCCATCATGCACGTCTCTATCCAGGGACAATGTGGAGCCTCCCAATTTTTGGCTGCCCTGGCAAAGGGCTATACTAAAATAGACCCACTTCCTTACAATGGGCACTTCAGGTTTACAGGCCATCATGCACGTCTCTATCCAGGGACAATGTGGAGCCTCCCAATTTTTGGCTGCCCTGGCAAAGGGCTATACTGAAATAGACCCACTTCCTTACAATGGGCACTTCAGGTTTACAGGCCATCATGCACGTCTCTATCCAGGGACATTGGTGAACCTCACAATTTTGGACTGCCCTGGCAAAGGAAAATACTACAAAGACTCACTTCCTCAAAATGGGCACATTAGACTCAAGAGGCCTTCATGTACGTCTCTTCTCAGGGACATCGGAGTGCCACACAATGTTTTCACGTAAAATCTTTCATGTATTAATCTCAAAAAGTAACATACACCAGCTCTATCTCACTATTGGGTATGTGCCCTTAACATTTCTGCCATGAAAAATCATTTTGGGGTCATTTTGGAAGGTTTTCTGGTGAGTCCGTAAAAATGGCGTAAAACGCGGACAAAATTGTTCACAGCTGTGACTTTTGAGTGATAAATGCTTCAAGGGGTCTTCCCCATGCTGTTGCCATGTCATTTGAGCACTCTTCTGAGACTTTTGTGCCATTTTTAGGGTTTCTCCATGCTGCCGGGAGGTCATTTCACAAAAATACTCGGGTCTCCCATAGGATAACATTGGGCTCGTTGCTCGGGCCGAGTACACGAGTATCTTGGGAGGCTCGGCCCGAGCTTCGAGCACCCGAGCTTTTTAGTACTCGCTCATCACTAATGATAACACAAATCCCATTCATTCCCATTCAAATAAACAGACACAGACAACTGAGCATGGTTGGAAAAATTGGTTGTGTTGTCTTTTATTAAGGGTTACCAAGAACAAATCAGATATAAAAACCATAACCATAAAATACTGCAACTTGTAAATAAATTACCATATCACCAAAATAAATACCAAAATCCACCCAGAGCCTCTGGGCGATTTTACCCCACTAATAAAAAAACAAACGACAAGAAAGTAGGGAAAGCAAACAAAAATAAAAAGGGGGAAGGTGGGACAATTCTCACTGTCTGTCAGCTGACTAAAATCAAGCTTTATATACAAAAAGTACACTCCCGCTCAAATAATAATAGCCAATTATTTTCTTAAAAATACCCACGCAGTAAGCAGAAGCCAGCTTACCTGTGTTACCAGGCAGAATTAATAATGTAAACAAAGATAGGGCTTGTGTCATCATGGCAATCCCAAAGCTAAATGCTGTGGCATTACACATTATGAGCATTTTTTTCTCTTGTCCACATTTCATATACCAACAAACAACCATCCCTACTGTCAAACATGGTGGTGACAGCATCATGGTTTGGGCCTGCTTTTCTTCAGCAGGGACAGAGAAGATGGTTAAAATTGATGGGAAGATAAATGGAACCAAATACTTGACCATTCTTGAAGAAAACCTGTTGGAGTCTGCAAAAGACCAGAGACTGGGACGGAGATTTGTCTTTCAAAAAGACAATGATCCAAAACATAAAGCAAAATCTACAATGGAATGATTCACAAATAAACGTATCCAGGTGTTAGAATGGCCAAGTGAAAGTCCAGACCTGAATCCAATTGAGAATCTGTGGAAAGAGCTGAAAACTGCTGTTCACTAACGCTCTCGATCCAACCTCGCTCAGCTCGAGCGGTTTGCAAAGGAAGAATGGGCAAAAATTTCAGTCTCTCTATGTGCAAAACTGCTAGAGACTTGAGTTGAGCGATGTTCGATTCGAACGGTTCGCCAATTTCAAATTCGAGTGATTTTGGGTGACATTCGAGTCGTTCAACGAACTCGAACGATTTGCTTCAAGTTCGGCCGTTCGAGTTACGTTCGATAACAGTTCGATCACCAAAAGCGTGGCTTTTCACAGTAAGGCTATGTGCGCACATTATGCATTTTCATGCGTCCTGCATCCCCATCACAATCCCTCTCTCTTTCCTACTCACCAATCACTGGCACGGCGCTGCACGGCTGTCACAAAGCTTTCCTCTTTTGAAAATTGCTGCCGCTTCATTATTCAATCTGGTATTCCCTGCTTTCCCCACCCACCAGCGCCCATGATTGGTTGCAGTCAGACATGCCTCCATGATGAGTGACAGCTGTCTCACTGCAACCAATTACAGCCGCTGGCGGGCAGGTCTATATCGTGCAGTAAAATAAATAAATAATAATAAAAAAAACTGCGGTTCCCCCCAATTGTGATACCAGCCAGGATAAAGCCACACGGCTGGAGGCTGGTATTGTCAGGATAGGGAGCGCCACGTTATGGAGCCCATCATCCTAACAATATCACCCAGCAGCCGCCCTGAATTGCCGCAACCATTAAATGCGGCAGTCCCGGGACTTTACCCAGCTCATCCCGAATTGCCCTGGTGCAGTGGCAATCGGGGTAATAAGGGGTTAATCATGAGAGGCGTCTTCCCGAGATACCTTTCATGATTAACCTGTAAGTGAAAGTAAATAAACACACATAGTTACATACATAGTTACACACACACACACAACGAAAAATCCTTTATTTGGAATAAAAGACAAAAAAACACCCTCTTTAACCATTTTATTAAAATCCTCAAATACCCCTCCAGGTCTGACATAATCCACAGAGGTCCCGTGACACATCCAGCCCTGCTACATGAAGCTGACAGGAGCGCTGTAGAACACGATCGCTCTGTGTCAGATCCACGCAGCAGCTGAAGTGAGCCGCGCTGTCACCGGAGACTTCATTCAGATAGTGCCTGCGTGTGATATATCTCTACTTCAATACAGAGGTCAAAATTACCAAATCTTTCTATGCTTTTCATTAGAGACAGTGGCTCAATGGATAGAGTTATTGTCTAAGAAGAATTAGTTCACGAGTTTGACTCCTGGTAAAGAACTTAATTATAATTATTATTTATTTATAATTTAATTTAACTATGCACTGAGGGGAGGAGCCGGACATCAGCTGTGAGCCATAGAACACACCTCTAAAATCGGAGCAGTTCACGGAATGAGGCTACATTGCTCTCTCCTCTCTCTCCCCCCTCTCTCTCTCTCTCCTCTCTCTCTCCTCTCTCTTCTCTCTCCCTCTCTCCTCTCTCTCTTCTCTCTCCTCTCTCTCTTCTCTCTCTTCTCTCTCTCTCTCTCCTCTCTCTCTCGCTCTCTTCTCTCTCCTCTCTCCTCTCTCTCCTCTCTCTCCTCTCTCTCCTCTCTTTCTCCTCTCTTTCTCCTCTCTTTCTCCTCTCTCTCTCTCTTCTCGCTCTCTCTTTTCTCTCTCCTCTCTCTCTCTCTCTTCTCTCTCTCTCTCCCTTTTCTTTCTCTCTCTCTTTCTTTTTCTCTCTCTTTTTCTCTCTCTCTTTCTCTCTCTCTTTCTCTCTCTCTTTTTCCCTCTCTCTCTCTTCTTTGTAGCTGAATAATCAACTTCTGGATTCCCTACTGCAATACAGAGGTCAAGATTATGAAATCTTATTATACTTTTCATTAGAGGCAGTGGCTCAATGGATAGAGCTGCCGCCTAAGGAGAGTTAGTTCACGAGTTTGAGTCCCGGCCATCCCGGTAAAGAATTTAATTTATTTATAAGTTTAAATTATAATTATTATTTATTTGTAATTAGTATTTAATTTTATTTAATTATTCACTGAGGGTTGGAGCTGGACATCAGCTGTGGGCCGCGGGACACACCTCTAAAATCGGAGCAGTTCCCGGAATAAGGCTGCATTGCTCTCTCCTCTCTCTCCTCTCTCTCTCTCTCCTCTCTCTTCTCTCTCTCTTCTCTCTCTTCTCTCTCTCTTTTTCTCTTTCTCTCTCTTTTTCTCCATTTTCTCTCTCTTTTTCTCCATTTTCTCTCTCTTCTCTCTTTCTCTCTCTCCCTCTCTCACTCCCTCTCCCTCTCTCTCTCCCTCTCTCTATCCTTCTCTCTTCTCTCTCCCCATCTCTTCTCTCTCCTCTCTCTCTTCTCTCTCTCTCACTCCCTCTCTTCTCTCTCTTTTCTCTTCTCTTTTCTCTTTCTTTTCTCTCTCTTTTCTCTCTCTTTTCTCTCTCTCAGACTTGGCGATGATCAGCTGATGCGGTTACCTGACGGAATCAGCTGACACTATAAGTCGAGCAGTGAGGCCGGCTTTTTTACTGCTGCTGTGGGACAGGAGTGTGCACAGAAGTGTGTAGTTTTTTTTTTTTTCACAGATGCATCAGCTGATTGTATAAAAGCCGTTTATACAATCAGCTTCTGTGTCATGTGATTCAGGCCCTTGAACCTGAAACATCATATGATCGCTTTGCCTTCCAGCACACCGATCAGATAATATTGGATCTGAATTGGATGGCGCGGGACCCTTGACCCAGGATTACTGTGGAGGGGGGTTCTTTATTTTAATAAAGATGGAGTCATTAATTGTGTTGTGTTTTATTTCTAATAAAAATATTTTTCCGTGTGTTGTGTTTTTTTTATCTGTACTAGAAATTCATGGTGGCCATGTCTAATATTGGCGTGACACCATGAATTTTGGGCTAAGGGTCAGTTGATAATATACAGCTAGCCCTAACTCCATTATTACCCAGCGAGCCACCAGTCACCAGGGCAGCTGGAAGAGTTAGATACAGCGCCAGAAGATGGCGCTTCTATGAAAGTGCCATTTTCTGGGGCAGCTGTGGACTGCAATTCACAGCAGGGGTGCCCAGAAAGCTTGGGCACCCTGTGCTGAGGATTCCAATCCCCAGCTTCCTAGTTGTACCTGGCTGGACACAATAATTGGGCGAAGCGCACGTCATTTTTTTAATTATTTCATGAAATTCATGAAATAATTAAAAAAAGGGCATCCCTATATTTTTGGTTCCCAGCTGGGTACAAGTAGGCAGCTGGGGATTGGGGGCAGCCCGTAGCTGCCTGCTGTACCTGGCTAACATACAAAAACATGGCGAAGCCACGTAATTTTTTTTTGGGGGGGGGGCAAAAAACTCCTGCATACAGTCCTGGATGGAGTATTCTGAGCCTTGTAGTTCTGCAGCTGCTGCCTGTCTGTATGGAGGAGAGCAGACAGCAGCTGCAGAACTACAAGGCTCAGCATACTCCATCCAGGACTGTATGCTGGAGGGAGAAGCGGGGGGAGCAGAAATACAAGGCTCAGCATACTCCATTCACTAGTGTATGCAAGAGAGCAGCTGCAGAACTAAAAGGCTCAGCATGCTCCATTCACTAGTGTATGCAGGAGAGCAGACAGCAGCTGCAGAACTACAAGGCTCAGCATACTCCATCCAGGACTGTATGCAGGAGTTTTTTTGCCCACCAAAAAAATGACGTGGGCTTTGCCATATTTTTGTATGCTAGCCAGGTACAGCAGGCAGGTACGGCTGCCCCCAACCCCCAGCTGCCTATTTGTAACCAGCTGGGAACTAAAAATATAGGGAAGCCCTTTTTTTTAATTATTTCATGAAATAATTATAAAAGAACGACATGGGCTTCACCCCATTTTTGTGTCCAGCCATGTACAACTAGGCAGCTGGGGATTGGAATCCGCAGCACAGGTTGTCCCGAGCTTTCTGGCCCCCTCTGCTGCGAATTGCAGTCCGCAGCCGCCCCAGAAAATGGCGCTTTCATAGAAGCGCCATCATCTGGCGCTGAATCCAACTCTTCCAGCTGCCCTGGTGACAGTGGCTTGCTGGGTAATAATGGATTAATACTAGCTTTGTTTTTCTAGCTAGCATTAAGACAGAGATTCTTAATCTCAGGCAAGTTTGACCTGGCCATTAAGAATCTCCAATAAAGGGTTAAAAAAAGACACCACAAAGAGAAAAAATACTTTAATAGAAATAAATACACAGACACACTTAGAGACTCCATGTTTATTACTCCCTCTCACGCCTCCACGATCCTGTTCTTCTGTCTTCTTTCTCCTTCAACCCATGCAGCTCTGCTACATCAGACAGCACTGCATGGGAGGAAGACGCTGCTGCTCCCGTGCAGTCTAATCACTCAGTGAGTGAGCAGAGGCTGCGGGCTGTAAGCGGTGACGTCACCGCTGCCACAGTGGCTATAGTAACCGGTTGTGGCATCCAGTCCTTGGATGTGGGCTGACTGTAAAGAGCGCTGACATGCAGGGATGGGGAGTAGACCATGTGCCCAAGCATCTCGCCGGTACACGGAGATGCTCAAAGGAGCACCGCGTACCAGAGAGATGCACTGACAGGACCTAGCATGATGTCTAGCCATGTGACCAGTCTGTAGCCAATGACATAATAGACACGTGACTGGTCACATGCTATGACGATGTCACGGAATGTCCTATCATCAGTGCTGATTACCGGGAGGGCGCAGCGATGATCGTAAGGAAAAGCGGCAGGAGACAGAGTGCAGGACGCATCGCGGGGACCTGTAAGTGTAATTGCAATGTTTATTAACTGTATGTGTACATGTATAATGTGTTTTTATGTGTTTTTGTTTGCCTGCCATTGTTTTCAATGGGGTTCGAAGGTGTTCGTCGAACGTTCGCCGAACTAAGCCGCTGTTCGACGAACCTAACTCAAACACTAGGGGGGTGGCTCAACACTACTAGAGACTTGCAGCTGTAATAGCAGCAAAAAGGTTGCGCTACAAAGTATTAACTTAAAGGGGACGAATAATATTGCAGATTTTTATTTTTTAAAAAAGTTTAAAATAAGCAATATTTTTTGTTCAACCTCACAATTGTGTCCCACTTGTTGATTCTTCACCATAAAATTAAAATTTTTATCTTTATGTTTGAAGCCTGAAATGTGGGAAAGGTTTGAAAAAAATCAAGGGGGCCGAATACTCCAACTAGGCACTGTATGTATTTACTGTATGTTTTGTTGTGCTATTTCTATTGTTACCATAATTTGCATTCAGTTATTGTACAATTTACCAGGACTGTCCTGTCTAAATACACTTGTGAATCAGGCAGTACTGCAAGGGAAGGAGATGGGATCGCCTTAGTTTTATATGAATGACTAGTTAGCCGCCGCATGCGGTCCACAAACATACTGATACACCAATATGCTCTGCATCTCATATGAATAGTATAACAGCAAACTGCCAGCCTCTAATGACACTGGGCAGTGTAATCTGATGAAACATGTATGTATTAAAATCTCTAGCACTATTGGTTTTTAGCTGTAGCACCAACATTGCTACAGAGACTAAGGGCGGCTTTGCACGTTGCGACATTCACGTGCGATGTCGATGGGGTCAAATCGAAAGTGACGCACATCCGGCGTCGCAGTCGATATCGCAACGTGCAAATCCTTTTTGATACGATGAACGAGCGCAAAAGCGTCGTTATCGTATCATCGCTGCAGCCTCCGACATTTCCATAATGCCGGGGCAGCGACAGGTGCAATGTTGTTCCTCGCTCCTGCGGCAGCACACATCGCTGTGTGTAAAGCCACAGGAGCGAGGAACTTCACCTTACCTGCCGCCGGCTGCAATGAGAAGGACGGAGCTGGGCGGGATGTTTACATCCTGCTCATCTCCACCCCTCCGCTTCAATTGGTCGCCTGCCGTGTGACGTCGCTGTGACACCGCACGACCCGCCCCCTTAGGAAGGA